>NC_037593.1:6798161-7098161 GCF_003073045.1 Pomacea canaliculata
TGATATTTGAAGACTGTCGCATTCCAAGGGAAAATATGCGGGAGAGCCTGGCTTTGGTTTTAAGATTGCTATGGTAAGTGGCTGTTTTACGTGTTGAATGATAGAAAAGGGAAAAGGCAATGAATAAATGATGGTAAAATAGTGGTGACAGATCCCTCATGGAGGGGGCCAAAAATAATTTCTGAAGTTCACAATTTTAAATGATTAAAAAAATATCATGAAATTTTTTTTGACTGCGGACAAGAATTTGTCATTTACAAGGGATTTCTACAAATATCTTTGATATGTATTGTAAGACAACTATGATGAGGCCAAATATGGAAGTGACCAGTCACAGGCTTTAGGATATTGCACACAGTGAGATACTGGGATGAATTGAGTGGATTGTGGAGGACTACACACACGGAATAAAAGTTATGGTACTGAGAGATGAAAGGATAAAGGTTTAGATTTGTGCTATATTAGTACAACAGCATTTCTTTATTATCAATGGCCATTTATGGGTTTTATTATCTTTAATTGTTAAACTATAAGACAACACTGTTAGTTATTTCCTATTTCCTTATTATTAGTTACTTTTACTACATACACGAACAGACTCTTTTATTGCCAATTGGGTTTAATGGACTTGAGAAATATAAATATTAAGAAAGTGAGAGTTCATTAATCTGTTAAGTGGCTATGAACATGAAGAATGCTATAAATTTGTCACAAAACAAGATCTTTGAACTGTGATGTGAACAAAGTAAAATGACACTTCATTTTTGGTGACATGTAAAAATCTATGAATGTTTTAGACATGCAGATGGGATCTCTGGATACAGAACATACATGCTGGATCCCTGAACCCTGTAAAATGTATAAATGTATTCACTAGATCCTAAACACTGTGAAACATACTATACCCAAATGCTGTTTGCTGATGACATATGACTGAAGTGAAAGTATGTAGACTTAAGTCTACTTAAGAATTCTTTCTGTTAACAGGCGGCCCTTGAATGTGCCATTGATTATGCCAACAAACGTAACAGTTTTGGCATGCCAATTTCTAAGCTGCAAGCTATTCAGGTATCATTATATCACATTATTTATATAATGCGAGTTTCATGTGCATGTGTGTTTGTGTACATTAATGTGTTTGTGTTTGCATATGCATTTTTGATTCCATCTCTTTTGTTCAAAGGATTATTTTTTCACTGAACAGTCTCAAACATTAAGGTGACCAGACGTCCCGCTTTAGGCGGGACAGTCCCGCTTTTGACCTCGTGTCACGCCTGAATATCGGGTGGAACGCCCAATGTCCCGCTTTCTGGCTTTCTGGAAGTCCATCAAATGTCCCGGTTGTCTTTAAAAATCTGAATACCGTACGCTGATACGCCCCCCCCCCCTTTTTTCGGCGTTTTTTGTCGGTGACGACACCATCTTCGGCACGTGTCCCGCTTTCGCTCCTGAAACGTCTGGTCACCTTACAAACATCTCATTGCCGAGTCAGGTCTGAAACATGAGTCATGATGAATATTCAGAGACACTTGTTTTCTGAGTTGGCTTCTGGTTCAGAGCCTTTCAGCAGGAAGTTTCTTAGACTGGAAAAAATTTATTTTGTAGATTATTAAAAACATTTATAGAGTCTTTTTTATCTTTAGGTGAGAGACAGCACCATGATTCCAGAAATGAAAATCAGCAATGTTCTCTTTAACTTTTTGCTCCACAGATGAAACTTGCTGATATGGGCATGAGGTTAGAAAGTGCTCGACTTCTTACATGGAAGGCAGCCATGCTGAAGGATGCAGGATTGCCATACACAAAGGTAATTTACACCTTACCAGAAGTAACTTATTGTGGCTTATTCTCTATCTTTTTGTGCAACAGTTAGCACCAATGACAAATGAAGAGAGCTGTCTTGGGTTCAGATATCATCTCAGGCTTGTTCTTTATCTGCATGGGAGGTCTCTTTATAGGGCTGGCTGCTTGGCCATCATATAGCCTTAGTTGCTGGCTTGGTGTAAAGCACCAGCTTCTTCACCCCTTCACTGGTGACTCCTATATTGCTCTGTTATAACTGTATAGTATTATTACTTTAAAGAATGACCACAAAATTGCAGATGTGTACCTGATGTATGATTTTACTTGTTTTATAACTTTTGTAACACTAATTGTTGCTATTTCTTTAGTTAGCTGCCATGGCAAAACTAGCTGCTTCAGAGACGGCGACATACAATGCTCATCAGGTATTGTAGTCTCTTCTAGTTGAGACTAAAATCGCATACATAAAACGTGCAGGCATATACACTTTCACTGGAATGTGTAAAAAAATGCATGTGTACACTCAGTGAGTTGCTCATACCAAGATTGAAAAAAAAAAGTCATAACAAAGAAAGGATCCTATTTTAATTAAGATCAGATTAAATAAGATGTATCCTGCTCTTTATGGTGTTAATATACATTTCATCTTATTCAAGTAGGGTTTTTTGCAAAAATTGGTAACAGCAATTTGAGTTGGAGCTCTGATTTTCTTTGCAGGCAATCCAAATTCTAGGGGGAATGGGCTACGTCACTGATATGCCTGCTGAACGCTATTACCGAGATGCCCGCATTACTGAGATCTATGAAGGAACGAGTGAAATACAGCGTCTTGTTATTGCAGGCAACTTGCTAAAAGAGTACTCCTAGAATAAAATTAATATTGATTTTCCTTGAAAATTGACCTCATTGATGCAGTTTAAAAATGTGCATATATTTCTGTGGGCATGCATGTGAAGGGATGGGAGAGAGCAGACGAGAGAGTGGGAAGGATCTTCAGACTATAAAAACACTGGAGTCAGTATTCAACCTCAAACGAGATGCCCATTTTATAGCATTCATTAGATTATGGTTGTGGATTTTTTTTCCCTAAAGATGCCCTACTTGTCACAGTATGTCTGTTATAATGGAAGCATTGAAATTTGGAGCAAAGGGAAAAGTTCCTAATAGCTGATGACAAGTGCAGAAAAAAAGAAAATTGCACATCTGTTTGAAGAAGCTGAATAAAAAAGGCATTAAAATATCTTAAAATCAGGCATTATTGGGGTTTTTCTCCATCTAGTTATAGCTTATATAGTTGTCCTTTTCCTGCCAAAGGGAGACTACTTATATATACGTTTAAGCTCGGATACTTGAGGATTATGCTTTTGATCTGCTGTGGAAAAGGAGAATGTTGTCTTAGTTGTTATCAGGCAGCAAGAACACTTTATAAGATCCCAGTAATTGGTGTTAAAGCAGCCTTCACAACATTCATCTTACAGATGATGAACTAATCTGACTGTGTGCAACTAAGCTTAAAATTTTCAATGCAGGGATAGGATGTACAAAAAATCATAGTCATCAGTGGTAGTTTGATCCCATTTTGACCAACATTTTTCTTTTTCTTCTTCATCTAACAAGAGTGAATCAAATGCAGTAATGCTAGTTAGCCAACACATTCATCATTATTTTTTCTGGATGGTCTTATCTCCAACTGTTTTTCACAGTTGTTTCATCCCATCAAAGATCAGTGTAAATTTATGTAAATATGTAGACATGAAACAAGATATGCTGCTGAATATAAAACATTTATGTAAAGTTCCTTTGTGTAAATGTGTTTGGACCTTTTACTGGTGCTTTACACAGTGGAAAAAAGAATTTTTCAATTTCATCCATCTGTTGTAATCTCTCTTGGTGATGAATCAAATATATTTTGAGTGTACACCAAGATATAAATAAGTGTACATTTAAACTATTTAAAAATGTAAAGTTAGCAATGTGAAGCAGGAACCCAAGATATAAATATTTGTGTGCTATTGTAATAGCTGCTTGGTGACACGTACACTGTACAGAGATTCAAGTGTTATGCGAGTGTTCATTTTATTACTTTTATTCCAGCCACTTTTTTCCTGGACTGGATCTATATTCAACGTGCCTGAAGGCACTTCATTTGTGAGAGATATCATTAAAGAACAATAAAAAAGGGGTGTGTGTGTAATGAATTTGATAACATGGTTATTGTTTATTTTCTGTTTATGGACCTCGATCAGTGCTTTGGAATTTTGTTGTACTAATAAAGAAGTTTCTTGCAGTGAAATAGCATTGTGTTGCTTGCACAGTGAAAAGCACAAGTAAAAAGTACAATAAACATTTATTAATAATATATAGTTAATAGATATTAATTGGAACAGTATAAATCTTTTATCAATAATAATAACAGACAAACCATCCACAAGAGTGCCAATAGACAAAAAGAGATTACTTGAAAAGCCTGCACAGGTAACGTACTCGCAAAGAATTAAATTTTTCTGGTTTAATTTTGTTGTTATTTCCATAGCAAAAGAAATTCAGAAAAACAAATTTTCTACAAAGCTTGCTGTAAAATATATGTTGATATTGCATATAACAGTTAATGATTGATTTCAATTAAATTTGGTCGTAATGATCTTAATGATCATTCTTTAAATCTGTTAATGTATGTTGGGATCAGTTATAGTCATGTTATATTGAACTACAGTCATATCTCTCTACTATGCCACCCCGCTACTATGCCACTCTCGGTATTGTGCCACTTTTGCTCGGTCCCGACTATAAATTCAATGTAAAAAAAAATTTACTATGCCACCCCTACTCTCGCTACTATGTCACTTTTTTGTGATTGTTAAAAGGCACAAGTTGTGAAATTCCGCGCAGTGCTCGATTATTATACTCTATGGTAGTGTGGGACATCGCAGTTAGGTGGACGGAACCTAGCACGCACACAGGGAGGGTGGAGGGTGGCGATGGGGGTAGGTCGCTGGCCGGGTGACAGTCACGTGACAGAGGGAGAGCGGGAGGGGGTCGACTAGCGACAGATGCAGGTGCGTGGATGTGGTTGGGAGGGGTAGAGGATGAAGAGGTGAGGGGGAGAATGAGAGGAGACAGCTAGCGCCAGCTGACTATTCTTGAGAGCTTTGGACTGACGGGTAACTTGAGCAAATAAAGCCGCTTTTACGAACCCTCCGTATTATGCCACTCTCGCTACTATGCCACTTTTGCTCGGTCCCGGTAGGTGGCATAGTAGGGAGATTTGACTGTACTTGAACAGATCAGTAAAATATGAATAACCATCATTATTTCTAAACAGTCTTTCAAGTCTTCTGTAAATATAAATCAGTGGTTCTCAAAGAGTGAGTCGCGGACCACCTGACTTCTGCGTTCGGCTCACAAGTGGTCAGCAGCTGTCATCTTATGTCAGCAAAGTGATGATTAAATCGCCAGATATGCTAATTAGTGCACAATTAATTTCACACGAGTTTTAATTTTATCGATCCCCAACTGCTCGTTCCCATAAAAGGTACATTTCGTTTTAAGCTGTAATGAAATAAATTTGAAATTCACGGCACAGTGTTGATGATGGTGATTACAATATTAGGCATAAAAATCATTTTTCCCGTGCCGGGAATCGAACCCGGGCCGCCTGGGTGAAAGCCAGAAATCCTAGCCACTAGACCACACGGGATGTTGAGTTTCCAGTGAGCTAAGAGTTAACAAGACCTTGCAGCTTCTGTAGTCGATACCCTTTTGAACTTTGTCTACAGGGTAGGTGTATACTACACTAAGTGTATACTATTTGACCACATAACTGATCAGTGGACTACACGCAAATCGTATCTTTAGTGGCGAAATCTTATCTCAGTAACCTAGTTCACAGGCGAGAAACTGTGAACTGGATAAACAACTATTCACTTGTAGTGCTTGTACATGCGTGATGCGCCGTCATACGAACTCTCGTATCAACAGAGGTGAAAAAGTCTAATTTTAAATGTCTACGCGCAACTGAAAATACTTGAACAGACAAAATGTTTTCTTGGTCTTCGTTTTCTGCCGTCGCATAAGAACCACTGACCTATACGATAACCTATAACTTTGCACCTTGCTTTCTCGAGAAGAAAGTATCGGGAGGGTGGTGTATTCACATATATCGAAATATCTTGCACTGAACCTTACCCAGTCATCAGAAAAAATTACAAATTGCATCCCACACCTTAAAACAAAAATAAAAAATGACAATAATTGTGTACAGAAACGTGTCTTATTGTTAACTTGGACATAATTTCCACTAAAAAGATCCGTAAAAAATTGCATAGTTACTTCTAAATGTCGAAGCCAGATTCAGTATACGCCTGTATGTCTTTTAGTAAGTTGGCATTGAAAGACTTGTAATTATTTGTCAAATTGATCTTTTTTCAAGGATCAAGGCCTGTAGGCTACAAGCGACACATCGATAATTTTGCAGTTTATCCTGCTCATGCAGAATGATTTTCCCTTACATCACTTACGTTTTTTACCATGAAGAGGCAGGTGTGCAAGGAGGGAACATAGTTTCGTCACAGTTGCAAATTTCCTATTAGCTTTATGGGGGGAAGGGGAGTTTTGGACAACACACACACAGACGAAGACCGACTTGCAAAGGAAGTAAAGTATTATTAGATATTATATCCAATAAAAATTAAAAGCGATGCATTTTATGGCTAGAGAAATAGTTACAGTGTCCTCGGCGTTGTCCTGTGTACAGGGTAGCAAGCTATGAGCAAGTACTTGAACGAGACAGGTCGCAAGATCCTGTATGGTTGCGAGTGGCCACTCCACGTTCCATCAGGAGTACAGGTTGTAGAACCACAAGACTTTAGCAATAGTCACGGCAGGCATTCACGTGAAACCTCTAAATTACGGGACTCTTGAGGGCACCAGTATACATGCCTCACCCACTAATTGTTTTTAAATCTCTACTTTTTTCACAAATAAGCTGCACTGGTTTATAAGCCGCAGCTATCCACAACTTGAAAGCTGCATTGTAGGCATTTGGTCTCGTTTTCGGCATGATGAGGATGTGTGCCTCAGCAACTGATCCGAATGCTTCTTTTGTATGCGGCTTTGATTTAAAGAAGTGAACAGTTAACACTGTAGCAACGTTAATAGTTAACACTTTAACATGGAGCTCATGGAAAATTAATCAGAATCTGAAAAATCCGCATCACTGTTTAAGCCGCAGGGTTTAAAGCTGGGAAAAAGTGTTGTGGCTTTCAATGATAAATTTACGGTCATTGTTTTTAGACCTGTAGTTAAAATTATTGGAATGTTTATGAACTGTAGAGGGTTTGTAGAATACGCACTCTCCCAACATTGGAAGTTTTATCCCATAGAAGAAAGTTTTAAACGAAAGCAAACGCCAGCCAAATAGCTGTTTATGAGTATGTGTAATGACACTAACTTTTTGATAAAACGTGGTGGGAATATGTAAACTACAGCCAGTTCCAATTTTAAACATTTTTAGGCTTTAAATCTATGTAAATAATAAGTTTTATAAAATTTTTATAACCCTTAAAACTAAAACTGTTTAAAAACATTTTGTACTACTAACCTCATGTAGCAGTAAGCTGCTTTTGCAACCTATCCGCGACCAGCCATTAACAATAATCGGACGGCGTCTTCCTTCCTCTCAACGCTCTAAACTGTAAAGGGTCAGACATGAGTCCACTGCATGCAAGCTGTTTTATACGGGTATCGAACCAGCTATAATCTTCTAAAAACTCGGCTACCAGATTCCTCAATTTAACAGCACTTGATATATCTCTTCGTACAACCATCGCAACTGGGGTTTTTTTTTTTTTTTAAATCCAGTCTGTTTCTCTTTGACAGACCACATATATTTCCGCGTGGCTGAAGCCCCTCCAGACGAAAGGGACCTTCGCCTTGGCCATTCTGTACACAAAGACAGATCCCACACCTGTGGCTTACTCAATTTCGTTTCAAGATCTAGGACTGCCAGTTACGAGTGACTACAATATGACCGACGTGTACGATAATTCGTTCTGTGGTTCCTTCAGTTATTCGCAAACCATCACCGTACATTTAGACCTCTCAGGAGTGCGTCTGTGGAAGCTCACCCCTATAAACTAGAGTGAAACTTTTCCAGCTCGATCTCCTGTAATTCTTTGACACTCATACCATTTCAGTAACAGCTACATTTTGCTGAGACCTAGAAACTCCACAGGTTCTCCTTGGCTGAATAAAAAAATTGTGTCATTTGATTTGTTTTTGGATGAAGCTGATATGGAAACCCCAGATAACTGGACCCAGTTGGCATTTGTCTCTGAGGTGGCATAATTTACATTAGCTGCTAAATGCTGATTGGATGTTGCCATCGATCACCAACCCTGACTTATTACCCTCATTCATTTGTGAATTATGTATTCATGGGCATAAGCCATTTTAGCTGCTGTCTCATCTAACCTGAGTAACAGGCTGCGCTAGCATACTGCAGAGAAACAACCATGGGTCTATAGTTATTTACCATCTTTTATCACACAAACAAAACTTGCTTCATCAGTTTTAAAGTGGTGCTTAGACCCTGCAGAAATTTTTCCAGGGCACATATGCCATTGCTTTACAACTACAGCTCCAGGGGCAAAAACATGTTCAGGGTCTTATAATTTTGGAAACAAATTACACTCAACTATTACAACCCCTAATGATGTTATATAAACGCCAAGTCTTACGTACACTGCCAATTCAGTCGACAATTATAAAACTAATCTGTGCAAAATAAAAATACACAGAAAATGTTTTAGACCCCTGTATCCCTTGAATGAACAATGTAATCAATGCACGTGTACGAATGTTTTCGTTATCTTTATTCCTTATGCCAAAAAACTGTTAGACATCCTTCATGCACGTAACACTGTCTCATTGACATCTGCTGATGATGAAATATCACCTTTCATGTTGTGTGTTTAGCTTGTGGCATTTTAAGAGACCTCCAAGCTTTTTAAACAACAAAAAAATCATGCGAGATGCCTGATGCCAAATCATTTATATTTTTCGTATTGGGAGCTCGCTTATTTGAATTACACTTTTAAAAATTTTGTTAAGTAATGCTCTTATATCAATTTAAAAAATCCAGATAAGAGCAAACACTAGATGTTTTTCACTCATGTTCATGTGTGCATGTCAAGAAAAAAAGTTAGATGGATGTGTAGGTGGGGAAAAAGAGCAAAAAAAGCATCTTTCCCCGAGATGCATTTACATGAGAACAAACACTTCAAAAGCATTACCAGGCTCATAGAAACTGCCATCCTCTCACTCATTTAGCACATAAAATCAAAGTTGTTGGTTTAAAAACAGATTCAATGAACTGTTATTTAATGAATAATTCTCATTGAATCATGAACTATTACAAAAATTTACTGATAAAATGTGAATGTCTGAAGCCAAAGAACAATCGTATTCCCTTTATGCTATTTATAACATTTATAATGACAATACCAAACTTGATCAATCCCAATACCATGCATTCATAAAATGATATGCAGTGTTTTAAAATGACCATTTGAAATGATGATGTATCTGTGCTGACTTTTCATTAAGAACTTCAGGAATAATCAAACAGATGAGAGAATGCATTTGAAGTTGGTGGTGGGACATTAAAAAAAAATACTGATAGCACAAGCTGAACTTTTAGTCCGTGCAGCATCTTGCTCTGCTGATGCTCCCATTACAAGGCAAAAACATTCCACTTAACGGCGCTTCTGGAACACATTCCCACGACCACCACCAGCACGCCCTCTACCTCTTGCAGCTGAAAAGATAAACAGGTCAGTTATGCTTACGAAAGCTGACATTCTAACAAAGAATATTTAACAGGACAGTAAAGTTGCAATCAGACTGGTGATATCAACTGACATACACTACAATTGTAATAATGCTGTTAATGGCAACAGCTACTAAATTCTGCAGAGTAATTTGGCTATCTGTTGACTATCTAGTAATAACAGGATTTATATAGTGCATTTCCCTATATAAAGGTGAACTTAATGCACTTCAAAATATACCAGTAACACTTATACAGTATATATTAGATATTTTGTTTGAAGCATGTTTCTGTGTTACTCAGCTTTAGTGACTCTTCCCATTATCACCACTTCCAAAACAACTTTACCGAGTTGATCTACAGAATTGTAAAGGACTCTAAAATAAAAAAAGCAACAAACACTATTCACGTGTTAGGTAAGAAACAGTGGGAAACCTTGGCTTGAAGGTTAGCGCAAAGAAAATGAAAAGTATGAGAGTGAACGCCAGAGTCCAAGACAGCATCAAACTAAATGGAGAAGAGATTGAGGAAGTTGACAGTTTCACCTATCTTGGGTCCAAAATGTCAAACACTGGGGATGCGAAGGTGGAGATTCGTGCCTGACTGGTGAAAGCCAGTCAGGCCTTTGCCTCACTCAGGAGCACATGGAAGGCAAAAAACATCAGTCAGATAATCAAGCTGAGAATCTTCAAGTCAAATGTGATCAGCACCCTCCTTTATGGATCAGAATCATGGAAGATGACCAAAACCATCAGTAACAAGCTTGACGTCTTCCAAAATAGATGCCTCAGGCGCATACTTAACATCTTTTGGCCAAATACCATCACCAACAAAGAACTCCACCGAAGAATTGAAACCAAGCCCATCATCTTGCAGGTTCAAGAAAGGTGTTGGGGATGGATTGGACATGTGCCCCGCCATCAGACAGCAGACCTCTCCAGAGTCACCCTACGATGGACTCCAGATGGCTGAAGAAAACAAGGCCGCCCAGAGGAAACTTGGAGAAGTGGAATGGGAGATGAAAGGAAAGGGCTGGACATGGGGTCACCTGGAGACGGACTCTGGTTGAGGCCTTATGTGCAACCTGATGCACGAAGAGGAATAGACAGATAGATGTGTTCTGTAAATGACTAAACGTGTAATTTGTTTGACCATGTTCTAAACATGGTATAAATTACAAAGGAAAGAGGGAGGGTGGGGAGCAATGGAGTCAGTAAGCAAATCCAAGATAATAACAATAAAATCACAGCTGGAAAATTATCTGAAGAAATTAATGTAGCACATTGATTTCTGAATGCAAGTTTTGTATTTGCACAAACTGCAACACAAACTTAGAATGAGCGCCTTCAGAAACCCACAACAGTAAATATAAATATTTGGGATATCGTCCAGAACCCATAGTCTTTGCATCTTTTTGAAATCTTTGTGAAGCTTTTCTATCCATACCTTTTTATGGAAGCATGAGAGTAAATTGCATGACCGAGTACTGTAATATATGCCTTCATATATCAATCACAGACTGAGACATCAACATTGCTCACCTTCTTTGTAACTGCAACGTTCAGTTACCTCACAGACTGCTAAAACTATGAACAATATTATAGAACACAGCGTTACAGATCTCATACTTAAAATATTAACTTCAAAAGCTTGGTTTGCAGTCCATTACCTTGCGCTCTGAGGATAGCAGACTTTCCTCGTCCAGCTCCGCCACCCTTGCCCTGGACCTTTTTGAACATTGGAGCATTTTTCAACATGTCTGGAAGTATGAGAAATCGTATCTTGCTGCCTCTGATGTAGACATTTTCGAGCTGTGCAACACGACCATCCCTGTAAGTGACTGTTATTTGAGCCATCTGACAGTTCATGTTGTCTTCTGCCTCAATCAGTTTCCCTCTGTAAACTTCGCCGGTACTGGTTTCACATGTTACTATGTGACCTTCTGCTTCATGCAGCACCTTAATAGGCACACCGATAGACATTTTAACAAAATGTCTACCGTATATTCAGAACATCAGTCCTTAATACAGTTGTTTATAGCAGATGATCGTCGATTTATATATTTTAGTGGGCTTCCAAACAAAAGCAAACGCCGCCAATACGTCGAGGATTCCACTTCCGGGCAAGAAGAGTTAACTCCCTTGCTGAGTTCTGTTGCATGTAGTGTCATGCAATATTTGTTGCGGTGAAACATTAATTTTTAATAAGCCTGTTTCTCATATCTTCAGAAGGGTTTTGGTACAATTTAATATCAAGTAGCTTTCTGGTTGTCTACTCTTAAATGCATAGTCAAAGATACTTTCCTAAAGCTGTGTAAAGCTTTCGTTCGACATGAGACGCAGATGTCGGGCATCGGTTTTCTAACGTACACTAACAATCTAGACAAAATTCAAAATCTGGGAAGGTCTTTACTAAACACTGCTGGGATGAAAGAAAACTTTCTCTTAATTTAGGGGCATTCCCCAACTAATGAAAGTGCATAAAACTTTAAAAAAAACAAGAACAACTCTTACTAAAATTCAAATCCCTATAACTGACCTATATCTTATAGAAAGAAAGAAAAAAGCAATATGTGTGATTCTGGTTGATAGACATATTTATATCGCTTATCGGATCCTGCCTAAATTTTCGTAGAAGAAAATTGTTGACTTTAAGATTCGCTTCTGAACATGCTTATTTTATTCGTTATAAAAAAATTAAGTACTATAATCAGAGCACGTTTTGACCAGGTATAACGAGGGTGACGCGATCGAGGTACCTTAGCAACATATATATATATAGCATTGTGCACAAAAATGTTTAGTAGTTCATTTTCTTGTTTGGGAAAAAGACGTTAAAAGGTCAGAGTATGAATGAATAGTTTTTATGATAGTGCGTCACTAACGATTTTGCTTGATCCATGTACTGCTGTTATGGAAAACCTGAGGCTAGGTACACGTACAGCACTCACCGTGCATTTTTGTTGTTGTTGTGCTGTGCATGTCACTGTCAATTCATTTCTTGTCCGTATTTTTATGTCGGTGCCATATTCTACCTATTTTTTTTTGTTTTTTTGTTAAGTCGTTTCCTCCTTTTGTTTATCATCCTTTTGTCACTATTTGGTCATTTAATACTTTTTATCATTAAATTACTTTATAAGTGCTTTTCCTCTTTAAAGACATTTCTCTTGGAATGCCATAGTGGATGGATCATCAGATAACGTCCCTGTCTACACTGTCAAATGCCTTCTCAAAGTCTACAAAAGTTGTATAGAGGGAGGACTGCCACTCAATAGACTCGTCAATGATGATACAGAGGGTGGCAATGTGGTCAGTGCGTGATCTATCCTGGTGAAACCCTGCTTGTTCTGGTCTCAGTCCTATTGTATAGTGCCTTCTTCGGTCTCTCTAGAATTACCCTTGGCGGTTGGCTTCCCAATATTAAGCTCTGAGACCTTCCTTCTCTTGCTGGTCTTGACACTGGTTGAGATTCTGTTTCAGTCCCTTTCTTGATTCAGTCTTTTCCCAGATCTCTGTAGTCATCCATTCCTTGTTTTCTTTCCCTGTTCTCTAGAACACCTGTACAGGTTGTCCTCCAAATGCTCTTTGAGTGTTGACCAGAAAGGGCTTCATACTTAATCTTGACTTTAAAGTTATAAATTTCCATTGTTTCCTTGTTCTTGAGGTACTGAGTATTGAACTTGTGGTGTAAGAAAATTAATTACAAACATAAAATACAGGCAGTGCAGCTTGCAAAAATTGGCCCAGAAGCATCCAGAACTTCATGATTAAACACTTTATGAGCTCTTCAAACTCTATTTTGACGTGGATCTTAGTGAATTGTAAACTGTACAAAGTTCGTCCTTTCATCGCTGCACTGAATATACGCCTGCAGTAGTTTTGCAAATTCAGTGAACATCTGAGCATTGATGAAGTGAGGGTGCCTTATTATGGACATCATTCTGCAAAAGCAACTGGTACTATTCGTGAGAACAGGCTGAAACAGTACTCATTGTTGGATAGGAAAGCAATGAATAGAGGTTACTTCGACACCGTAGATATGCCATGGAGGTGAAATGGAACGATAACCAGTGTGTTGCTGTAATTTCGAACTACAACACTATAGAACCTTTGGGCAAGGCAAGAAGGTGGAGCTATGCCAAAAAGTGTCCAGTTGACATTCTACAGCCAGCGGTCATTGGTTTATATAATGCTGCTCACAAGGATGGTGCTGACCTACTGGACAGGTAACTATCGTCCAGTGTTTCATTCAAAGTGGTGGTTAAAAGCAAGAGTTGCACTTAAGGGATTAGCATATTATGATGAATTAATCTTGGTCTTTAGTAAATAATTTTGCACTGGGATTTATAAATATACCGACATAAGCCATGCACATTCAAACACGAGAGCACACTAAACTATTTTGCATCTTTTATTTTCATGAGCTAGTTTGATGTGATATGGACCAGCTACAAAAAAATAAGTTATACATTCAATTTGCTTCATGACATCATATACAGTATATTCACATGGCAGGCACACAGGCCATCAAGGGAACAATGGGATCATATAGGACATGGTGCAGGGTGGTCTGGGCAGTGTGGGCAGGCGACCTTGCATTCCCCTCCTTTACCACTGATGAGAGTTATAGCTATACATTTATGCTGTGATGAATTCAGCTAGCAATAATTTCAACCGGACGCTTATAAAAATTGACTGCCATCTGATGACCTTTGCTGAGTACTTGGTGTCGGATCAGCATACACTGAAATGTAAAGATTCACAAAAATCAAAATCAACTGTGATGGTATAATTTCTTGTAGAAATTTCAGAACATTGGAAAAAGGGGGTGAGGGGGAAGAGAAGGGAAAGGGCAAATTGCTGACGTGATGAAATCTAAATTATCTGGTAAAAATTTTGATGAATGAGATATTCCTTAATACTGGCTTTATTGGTACAGTTCTCTGGGACTGTGCTGCCATCAGAAAGCAAACAGTTAAATACATAAGCACTGTGTATGTGTGCAAGTGCACATGCACACACATGCCGGTCTGTGTGTGCATGCTGGAGGGGGAGGGGGGCAGGGGAACCTAAGCAGTCTTGATCCAGATGTACAAGACTTCTTGACTTCTTGGGCTTAATGAATCAATGCCATTTCTAAAACAACCTCTATAACCACTGTCAACTGTATTTTCTATGCATTCAGTCTATCTTACATCATTTCACTTTGACAACCAATCACACTGGCCACCTATATAAGCCCTCTTTCACCCATTTTATGAAGAAGGAATCAAAAAAGAGATTTAAGTTGGTGTCTGCATGATTACATCTCAAAAGGTCCAGCATTCTACAGGCTAACAAAAGCCAAAACATCATGGGCAACAGTCATAGTCAAACAGTGCATCATCAACATATCAGTTGTACATTCTTGTACGTGGCCAAGACGTCTTCCCCATTGCATCTTCTGTCTTATTAACTGTAATGCACAGTTATTAATCAGGTCTTGCTTCACATGAACATCAACATGAAATCTCTACAAACTAAATAAGACATACTATCACTGGTCTTTTAAAAAGCAAGATGGCCACAATGCCATTCCCCAATGAGATGACTACAGGTCATAAAAACAGGTACTCATCAGACAGACAACTCTTGACTCTTTGTATCTGCCATGCATCTGACACAAGGCTACAAATTACAATCACAATCACAGAGTAACAAAAACAAGTTGTTTAGCCTATCTACTCTATTTCCACAGTCAGTATCTCTGTACTTTGTACACAAGTTCATTAAAAAAGAAAGTTCCACCCATAAACGCTGTCTGGTGTTTCAGTTATGCAAAAAGGAATTGGATGTGACAACAAACTGAGAAACGATTTGTATCAGTAACAAGAACACAATGTATTTACAGACAAGAATACACAAAAATGTACATACACTGCAGTTCCATGTTAACATTTTTGCAAACACTAAAAAAACAATACACACAAAAACGCAATGCTGCACCTCATCTGTAACACCCTGAATGGGTACATGATGGATTAAATATATATTTTATAAAGGTATAGACAGGTAGGAGAAGTGGCAAGGGCTTTCAAGCATGGAAAAGGAGGCAGGTGCAATATTGAAAGGCAGAAGACATGACATTTTTTATGGGTATCAAAATATGCTTACAACATTCAAGTGCACGGTTAGAAAA
The DNA here is from genome assembly GCF_003073045.1 of Pomacea canaliculata. NCBI lineage: Eukaryota > Metazoa > Mollusca > Gastropoda > Architaenioglossa > Ampullariidae > Pomacea > Pomacea canaliculata. The sequence goes on from NC_037593.1 coordinate 6,813,970, forward strand.
ACAATATAAAATATTACAAGTATGTACAAAATATCGTTAAGACTGCTCGACTTTGCAGTAATAAGTTATGGGTTTTTCTCTGTCCTATTTCTACCTTCCAAGAACTTCACACAATCTCTTTAACAGATCAGGTACATGGGGCTAGGGTTGGCACTCCCCATACACCCAAATCCTGATAGCTATGTACATATTTAGTGACAAATATTGCCAGCATAGTTGTACAAAAACCGTGATTTTTGCCAGACTAAGCAAGAAAAAAAGCAGTTTCATAATATTTGTATAAATAGGTTATAGGGAGTGGCTATATTTAGATAGCATGTAGTGAAAAATCTGTGTGCAACAGCACTCACTCCTGCTCCTCGAAAATTAAAGTTACTGAGATACTTTAATCAAAAATCAAAGTAGCACATTGTAAAACTTCAGTGTAATTGTTAAATCATGCAGAACATTAAAACGTGTATCCATACACATCGAATACAATAGTCTTCTGTTAAAAAAATGAGCAGTTTGTGTTGCCAAGCAGAACTAAAGAAGCAATATCTGGTGGATAATGTAGTAACTTGTTTCCTGTTTGAACAAGAGTGCATTTTTTATCAGATCATGCTTGCAGAAACTGTAGTCAACTCTTATGAATGGGACAACTAAAACAGAATGTACAAACTTGGCCTGCCAGCATTCAAACGATGACTAGATCTTGAAAATGCAGATGGATGCATACACACATTCTCTTTACCTGGAAGATACATCATTCTCTCTCCTTTATTTCCAGAGTTTAATGTCATTAGTTTCTTAATAAAATTACCTACATTTGACTTAACAAAAGAGGATAATGGTCATAGAGAGAGAAAGAAAAAAGTAGAGTGTATAAAAAGATAGAAACCAATAAACAACTTCGTTTCAGTTGTACTATTAGACAAAAAGCAACTGACAGCTAGTGAAAATTAGCTTCTTTGTAAAGAAATGCACAGATAAACTGACATAAGTAAAAAGAGTAAGCTTAAAAAGCTTATAATTATAACATGTATATACTAATTAAACTACAGTATTCATTGTTTGAAATAAGTTAGGGCACTGAATAAACCCAACTCCAAAATACCATAGGTGTGGTGAATGCCAGCATTCATAAGAAAGTAATCCTGAGAAAAAAAAAATCTCTTAATCAAAGGAGACTTCCAACCTTTCCCACTTAAAAAAACAAAACAAAACAACCCCCAATCCATCCTGAGAGGAAAATGTCTGCTAGACTGGAAAATAATGAAACCATGGCAAAACAAAAATGTGAGGATAGGGAAACCGAAACCAGTTCCCAGGTTCGGCAACTTTGGCCCATCAACAGATAGCTGTGATCAGATCTGAGACTAATAAGACTTTTCCATGCTGAGCCTGTGCTCATCTACAGCTTCAAAACTTTTTGACCTGCACTAAATTTAGACACATGCAAAAATGAACAAAAGAAAATTTTTTTAGCTTGTGCACCAAACACTTTGCTTGGAAAAAAGGAAGCATGTATCAAAATATTTAAAGACAACCCATTACTCACCAGGAATACAAAGTACAGGGAACAACTGTTTATGCTCAAGCCCAAAAACTTTCCCAATGAGAAAGGTACTCCCCTTTTCACTAACAACATGAAATAGAAAACTGTAATGCAATAATCCTACCACACTAAAAGACCTACCATAAAGCCTCAAATAAGCAGCACGTTAGCCACTCAGTAATTATAACGAAAATTTATGATGAAATCTATACATCGGATCTTGCTTCAGGGAATGTCTGGGCTTATAGAAATGTCATCATCTGGTATATTCTGAATGGAAGTGAGAACTGCAAGGGTACAAAGAGTATAAAATAGAAATCTTGCTCAAGCAAGTCTTCCCCACAAAATCACTTGTTTCTTTAATGACATATTTTAGTTTGTCAAACTGAGAGGGTTAATGCTCAAAATCAGGGTGAAAACTACTACAACCTAGAATTGACAGGTAAAAAAGACATATCCCCCTTGTAAACTCCCCAACACGCACACACACACTTAAGTATATGACTACTGCTCAGTGTTTGAACAACTCTGCTCAAAAAAATGTTAAGTTTTTGTTTTCTGGATGAAGGGAACATGAGGCTGGGAATAACAGGCCTAATATTGATAGTTTAACATAAATAGGGCAGTGAGTTGACATGAAATCTTGTCAACCCTACCTATATTTGATAAGGTTGAAACAATCATGTATCCTGAGGGTTGTCAGACCCCATTCACCAAATTACTCCTAATCACCATATCAGGCCTACGAAGCCTCAGCCTTGGTCTCACAAAAATGCTTAATCTTATTAAAATCTACTAAATACAAACACTGTGATGATTATTTTTAACTTGAAAAATTTATCACAGATAGCAAAGCAATAGGTGATGGACCAATACATAAGCTCATTTTACTTAATACACAGCAATGGTTTATATCAGGACACTGAGTAATGAAAGAAAAAACTCCCAGGAAACCGAAGGCCAAAAAAAAAAAAAAAAGCAAACACCCCAGTCAATGATTAGTAGTTGCAGGCATGAAAAAATTACATTTAAATTATTGTGAGACAAGCAACTTAAAGATGAACCTCTCAGCTTATCGTTGACCAAGAATGTTTTATCAAAATAGTATACCTGCCTTTCCATTATCTAAGTGTCAACTAGAAATACCTTATTTCAATCAATCGGTCTTACTTGGGGTCTGAAAACAGTAACTCATTTCAACCACTTTAAAAAATATCTGCTGCATTCTTACAAGTTTTTAAAAAAATGCCTTAAGACTACTTACCTGAACATTAACCAAACCTCAAGACTTTGCAGCCAAATTGAAAAAAACTTTATAGGTGATGAAACTTGCATGCACGCATATATCACTACATGAACAGCACAGTATTAGAATTTTCTTCCTATTTTTAAGCACCTTGCATGGCTTCCAAAAAAGAAAAACTATCCCACTGTCAAGTTTTTTGGGACATGAATGATCTCAAGGCCACTGATTAATCTTAATGGCTGGCCTCCCCACCATAACAAAAACTATTATTTCAAGTTTATAAAGATTGTGCCCACAATTAAAGAGTGAACAATCTTACAATATTTCACTGTTGACATTAAAGCTGCATTATCTTTGCAATGTAGTAATAAAAACTGTGTAACTACTCACTAGATCCTAATTTTACCTTGTGACAGATGCTGTCAAAGCTGCAACAGTGACCTTGCAAAACATTTGTTTTAATCCCTAGCAATTTAATACCTTTCAAAATCACTTGTGGAGTGTTATAAATTTAAGCATTTATATGTTGACATTTTGTGGTATGCATTTATAGAGATTATGTAAAGGGTGGGTATAGGAAAATGAACATACTTTTCAGCTAACATGTTCTACGATAAATATCTCATTCATCTGTGTAACATTCAAACACAGGTCCTCATGGCCACTTTTGTCAACAAACTAATGTACATCACATTCCTGGCAGATTACTTGTAAGCATCTTGAGCATATAATGTAACATGTAATTTGCAACAGTCACAACCCTCCTCAGCCCTTTCCACTGTCAAAAGGTTATGATTACTATGAGCAATAAAGTAAAATCACATTCTTAACAATGAACATGCATGCATGCACATTCTCTCTTCTCTTGCAAGGCCTAGATACCGTTCTTAGCAATCTTTACTTACTGTTGTATTAAAAACGTGTTGTGCCCAGTTTCTTTATTCGGTGCTTTGTCAAAGCCGGGGAATATGACAAGGAAAGGAGGGTGGGTAGCCTCAAAACAAAACATTTAAATAGTACAAAAGGATGTTTATTTTGCCAAAAAGTATTATTGTATAATCATAAAAGAAGTCTTTAATTCAAAAGGCAATGTCTTCTTTTAAGACAGTACCGATACCAGGATCAGCACCAACTTGCTTTTTTTTTTTTGGTCAGCTCCCGGAATGATCTCTTTTTTTTAGCAGATATTGTACTTAATTAAGCTAAACTGTTTATTCAGATAGTCTTGAAAAGCCTCTTTATCACAAATAAATTTAGTTTTTGTGTGGAGACATCTACTTTTAGGGTTTCATATTCTTTAAAATATCCTTGGGCTGGGGCTGGTGTGTGTGAAATCAGTTCAAGAAATATCATCTCGCAAAATGATGCACCTCAGAGTGCAGTCAGTTTATGTGCTTTCAAAGCCAACAGTAAACAGTTGGATGTTTTTTTCCCTTAAAACAGTATCCCCCTAAAAACCCAAACAATACCAGGCAGAGGCCAAACATGCAGTAATCCATTAAAACTACAGAAATGCATATCAAATTGCCGTATGTGTAACACATAGCATGATCATCGTGGGAGAAACCATGTCAATTGTTTCGCAAAACCAGCCAAGGCTGTGACTACTTTTGACATGCCAGATGCCAGACAGGTTTTTCTCAACAAAATCTGCCCTTTCTCACAAACTCACCCCTAGCAAATTGTCAGTCTGTAGCTTTCATCAAACAAAAAAACCCCCCAGAAAACACTTGTCATAGTCATGTATTCCCACATGGCTGTTGTTGACATCTACCAGAGCTGTCCGTCATAAACAACGTTGTTCTTGATCACAAGATCCTGAGGAAAAGTTAGAAGCGTTACCACAGTGTGAGCACCGATTACATCCCAAGACAACAGACTAGTTTGAATTCCCACTTCCACCAGCTCTCGTCCTTTAAAAAAATGAAATCACAAAGTTGAATATTGTTTTCACCATGGTTCATTCAAGACATCATCATGGCTTTCACAAAATGCATATAATAAGATGCATAAAAATCTTGGCACTGCTCTTTGTCTACAGCCCAACTTTCAATACCTGCTCAGAGAAATGTGTTGCTTGTATCGCATTTATGCTTTTAGGCTTTTGAGCCTTACACTGATGCAATGTCCTGGAAGAACACAACCCTTTTGCTTTAAATGGGCATAATTTTATACCACAAGTGCAGTCAGTGGTACCAATGCACAGATGCTTCTAACATGATGTTTTCTTTTGACTTTGTACAGTCATGGATCTATTCCAAGAGTTAGATAATCTTTGTCTTGTTACTCCTCAATGACATTCAGTACTGGGATACTGCAGACCAGTCTGTTCTACTCTTCACCTCTCTTCATTGTATTTACAGAACTAAAATAGTCCTTAAAAACATTTTATAATCACCGATGCTAATAACTTTTGTTCTGTTAAAATGTGGTAAACACAATTTGTTTGGTTTCCCCATATTTCACAATTTGGTAAAAAAATAAATGACGAGAAGGCCAGCTGTGCAGACTACTGTGTGTGTGCACAGCTCTCTGAGTCAACATTTTAAAATGCACACTCTCCTTACAGCCGAAGTCAAATGTTCCTCTCGCTCAGAAATAAAAAACAGGTGTTCACTTCTGTTTTTGACACACAACACACAAGCCCGGGACTGCTCATCTCTCTACGAGGTAGCACTCCATGGAAGAAAAGGACGTAATGATAACAAAAACAGGTCATGTTTGACATGAGACGACAGCATGGCGACCTTGGCAATGAGGTAGCTGGGTTTTGCTCAGGTTTATTTGGCATTGAGACAATAACCCCTTTTCCCCTTCTCTTCCCCACACAACAACACCCACCCGTCAGCAGGCAGGCCGTGGTGAAGTTACAGGAGTTAGGGTGATCTGGCCACCATCAAGTCTTCTGTGCTTGAGAATCAACTCTCTCCAACAGCCTCTTCCCCCACAACACATATCACAATAACCACTCCCTACTCCACAGGAATAGGCAGAGTGGGGGCAAGGAGAACAGAACATCAGCATCTAACCCTACCCCTGATTTCTGGAGATACAGTAGTTCACTGAGCACTGCTGCTCTGTGCTGTGAGAATCATACATGGTATGACATCATAGGCCGCATACAACAGTTTGCTCTTCAGATCCATCAGTCTTCCCCCCACCCCTCTTAGCTATGTCAGATGTATGTTTGAAGAGCATGGTACATCTGCATCAACACAGCTTTGTGCACTGGCAGGCAGGAGCGGCGATCGTTGGTAACAGGATCATACGTAAGCCATGAGAGGGCATTGTAATTCTCCAGCACAAACCTGCAAAACAATGTGAAGACTTCAGAACCCAAATTAAGCAACAATGCTCATCCTTATCCAGAATATTTAATATACAGCTAAATCCCCCACCAACAATTAACACCTAAACACCTAGTAAAACTGCACAGTCAGTCTTTATAATTCACAGAGAACATATCCTTGATAGGTGAGAAATCACCCTATAACATTACAAGTAAAGTTATTTATAAACCAAAAATATACTATTAGTTTTAAATCACTACACACCCCTTTTCATACAAAAATTAGGTAATGCCCCTTCTTCCCCATTTTTTTTCCATACACAGGGTTATATAAACCAGATTGTATAGACTAGTAGACAAAGTCATTAAGGTCAGGATTGGCTCAAGAAAATATTGATTTTGGGGCGAATGGTCAATTTTGAGTTAACACCAGATTTGCATGCTTTGACATATAATAAAATACATTCTGGGGTGTTTTTGTTAAAAAACATTTTTTTGATGCTGAATAAAATCATTTTCCCCACCTACCCTCATTGATTTTGTCTTTAACCCTCGATACTGAAAATGGCTTTTGTTTGAGCCTTGGTTATGCAAGCGACAACAGGGCAAAGGCCAACATGTTGTATACCATTTGAACTAACATTCTCTCCCCTAACTCACTATATAAGTGTAAGGCCTATGCTAAAAATAGTTTCCAATTTATTTTTAACTAAACAAGGTCACCCTTTTACTATATTTTGCAGCTATTGGCATACATCGTTGTTTCTGGTAAAAAGTTTGAAGCAACATATGATTGGTTTGTAACCTTAACAATGAACAATTGCTGACATTTGTTGGTTAATTCCAACTCAGTTGCGATATATGCATAGTTTGTTAATCGTCTGATTTATATGAGAACAAATCTTGGTGTGAAAAACAGTGTCACAAGTTGCAAAAGCGAATTGCAGTGACTACACAGCAAAATAAAATGAGTGCTGGGAAATACTATGTGCCAAGATGACATCATGATGATGTTCAAGTAACAAATGTCTCTGTCAAAATTCAGATAGTAACATCTTTTTTATGTTTTAAGGTCTTGATTATAATACTGAAATACAGCAATGAACATACTGTGTCCATAAATACTTTTATTTGTGCCCCTCCCCCAACCCCCAACATACACAATGAGTACGCATTTTATGATGTTATAAACATTTCTGGAGCTTTTTTCTCAACCTGTTTTAGTGGCAGAACAAAATTTTCTGATGGACATTTCCTTCTAATAACCATTTGTTACCGATCACATGGAAATGGAAATGTAACAGTAGCATCACTATCAGGTACACAGTGGAAGTTTCTAATGCAGCTAAGCAGATCGTAAGGCTTTACCTGAAACCCAAACACTGAGAGAGAGGGGACCCCCCTCCCCCCAAAAAAAAACAAAAACAAAAAAAACCCCAACAAAAATGCTAATGGTTTCTGAGCAAGAAAGCTGTTAGTAATTTATAGTCCTGACATACTAGAATAGACTGAAATAACATAGTAGGATGCCAAGTGTAGCATATAAACATTGAAATATACTTTTCAAAAACGATCTGACACAAGATATATTCTTTAAATGCGAATTTCACTGATTTGTGTTTTCAATGAAATGACCTTTAGACTTCTGTAGCAAAGCCACACACACACAAAACAAAAAAACCCCTAAAAACAAACAACAAAAAAAACAAACAAACAAAAAAAAAAAAAACAAAAAAAAAAAACCCAAAATTTAAAATTCACCAATTAAGCACATCAAATTTATGTCTGAACTTACCTGAGAACATCACAAGTAAGATGAGAATCAAGTGGGTGGTTGCTGCGATTGGGGTTATTTGGGGAGTGATCCAGCTCATCTTGCCATGCTCGACTGGACATGTTGATGTGGAGTGCAGCCTGTGTAGGCAAAAACAGTCAATGTGTAACTTACAATCAACATATACACAGCGCCTTGTTGTCCCCAAATACAGATTATTTATCTGTCAAATTAATGCTTTGTTGCACAAATTTATGTGGCCAAAACACCTTTCCAAAAGAAGAAAAATTTAAGTTAACCTTAAAGCAGGTGGGGTTGACATGCTGGTTTTCTGGGCATGCTGACCAGAACCAAGGTGGCAGGGGTCCTGTTGGGGCAGTAGAGATGTAGTAGCCCATAGCCAAAGGCTGTTGCAGCAAGTTGACGTCATCTTGTGGATCTGATGCTAGCTGACCATTGGGGATCTGGAATGCCCAAAGCTTGAAAAAATAACACCTCTCAGCTTATGTGAGCTATAGCACATCTAGATAAAGAAGGAATAAGCATAGTCTCATGAAATCTTGTATAACAAGGTCAAAGAAGAATAAGACAAAAGGAAGCAGAGACTGGGGACTAACACAGAAAAAGAGTAGCAATTAAATTCAAACAAGGCTCATAGGATGTCCTCAGGAAGGTCTCAATCACATAACAATTTTACACTGAGCTTAGTTGCTTTTCTTCTGCAACACCATGAATGACTAGGGACTCACCATGGATGGTTCATTAGTGCGGGAACAGACTCGCGTGCGATCCTGGACAGGTGGAGAGCCTGCCTGTGGGTCAAACTGATCAGGATCGAAGATGTCAATGACTAGGTCAGACTCCATTCCACTCAAAACATCCTGCCCAAGATCACCATCTCCAAACACATCATCGATGTCCAGAGGATCATAGGTATCCATTGGATTGGGGTCTCCCGGTTGCAGAGGGTTGGCATTTACCTGAACATCAGAATTTTTCCCATTCATTTGTGGAAGTGACATAAGGTTAGTTAGCATTTACTGAAACGCACCTTGTAAAAACAGAATGAAATATTTCTAATCTTTCCCAACAATAAAATCTCACCTGTGCAGTGGCTGAGGTTGGAAATACTAAGATGTGAGTGACAGATGCATCTCGAGGTGTTTGCAAGGGACAGTTGCTGCTTTGCTTTTCCTCCTGCTTGATGGCATCAGCCATGACTTGGAAACTTGGATTCATCTCCAATGAAACAACACACGCACTTCGCACACAAGGGTACTCTGCATTGATGGAACACTGTCCACACATCTCCCGGATGCGCCGGCTGGCTGCTTGCAAATTCTTTTTGCCCAGCAGCCCTGACCAGCCTGTCAAAAAACAAAAGTTTTATGAGCTTCCTGAAGGATGTTGTCTTACACAAAATTTTGAGCCTGAAACTGCTCACTTTATATTTTGTATCATGTAGCTTGTTATATTCAAGTGAAAGATTTTGTTAGAAATTTAGGAGAAAGGGAAGCAAATGAGGCTATATTATGGCAAAGCTGCTAGCCCTGTAAAGAAATTCAACAGGCAAGTGAAATTAAAATACACACTTTCACTAACAGAAATGTGAGCAGAATCTCTAATCTGAATCTTACCTTTGAGCTCTCCATGACCAATCCTTCCAAACCGACCTATAACAAGCCGGGTTGGCCGAGTTGTCAAGGAGATAACACCTAGTATGTAGTCCCACAGCTTTGACAGCCCATGTTTTCGAGCAGATGCCTTCTTTCGTTGATTCCTTGTGGGGTTAAAAAAAAAAAGTTTCAATGAGTCAATTATTATCATAAACGAGAAAACTGCAGGCTTAAATAAACGCTCAACATTTTGCATCTGTTAACTTCCAAATGTTACCAAGATTATTACCTGTTTGGAATATGAATGTTAATGACACAAGTGTCCAGAAGTTCTCCTCTGCTATCTGTGCATACAGCCAGCAATGATCGCTGATCATGAGAGAGGCAATAGCCACAGAACAAAACATTGCTCTTCTCTGTATGGTCACCACAACACTCGGACAGCTGTGCCTGCTGGTTTTTCATGGGCGCCAAAATGTATGGTGGACTATAAAGGCGGAATGGACGAGACTGAGATTCACTCTGAAAGGAGGTAAAAAAATTTTATTTATAATAAATGATGAGGAGCTATCTCAGCTGTTGAACATAAAATGGGCATGACCAGTCTGAGTCAATACCACAATCAGGAAAAAGAACACATTATCCTCAAGTATTGTCAGATTAGTTCTAAGTGAGATAAAAAATTTTGTTTGGCAAAAAAGAACAAAGTAAACTTCAAAACAAAAAAAAATTCAAAGCATGCACATCACTTCAGGTCACCCTTTTCCGTATTGTTCACGGCCATTGGCTTACACCAAAACTATTGGCTATTGTAGTTTCTGGTAAAAAATTTGAAATGATTTTTCTCTTTGTGTGCAGAATGGTATGAGCCTCCAAAGGAAAAAAAATCAAAAACAACAAAAAACAACCAAAACACATTCCCACCACTTTATTTTTAAGAAACTGCTCTGCACTAGCAGCTGGCCCAAAGCCTGTGAGTGATCTGCCCATGATAGCATGTGTGAGATTCCAGCGGCATGAAGTGAAGACTGAAAAGGCAAGTGACTTCAGTGACTGGCTCTGCGCGCTACTCTCTCGGTGATCCAAGATGGCTTTCATAGGCACAACCTGATGATGGACAAACATTAAAATTCAGTGAACATTTATGAAGATATTAACCTCCTTTCCTGATTCTTAAACAAATTTTCTGAACAAAAACAGTAAAGCCTGCAACATTCAATTTTAGGCATAAAGGGACTAATGCAACCCTGATCTCATTGATGCCACCAGTAAGAATGATTAATTAAAAGCCATCTTTCCTTGTTTACCCTGACATCTTTATGCCAAACCATGCCAAAAAAAAAGTCTACAGCAAGAGTTCACCTGTAAGAAAATGTTGTTTTGAAGGTGAGGTGGCAAGACCATCTGATGGTAACAGCGCAGCAAGCCTATCATTGCCAGGCGTTGGAGGTCTGCCCAGTCCTGTCCATACGAGAATGGGTCGATAAAGTACACTACAATGGCTGGCATAGTACTTCCATCATCAATGTCAGGTTCATTCATGGCTTCCCTTGAGGCTGTTGGTCCTTCAGCCTGACTACCTTCTCCTAAAAGAGATGATTAAGCACTTAGTATTTTCTAAATAAGGAAAACAACATTTTGTGCGAAAGAAAAATTCTTACATTATCAAAAACCAATCTATCAAACTTTTATATAGTATTTTCCAAATGAGCGCCTAATAATAATTGTATCTAAATAAACAATGATACACTGTGTAAAAGATAAACGATCTTTACATTCAAGATACAACAGTCTGGAAACCCTTAAGCAATATTTTCTGGCCTATACCCCTCTGTTTCTGACCTTTATTCTCCTCTGAGCCACCTTGAGAGGATATGCCTGTAGCAGGAGAATGGCTGGGGTCAGGAGTAGCTGGATGGGCTGCTGCTGGCTCAGGTGTTTTGAACTGAGCTTTGTGTGAGGCAGTGTTTCCTGTATCAAAAGCTGACCTGTCCAGAGTTTGTTGTTGCAATATGGGAGCTGTCAACGAGAAAAATAAGCTAACTACCAGCAACTATCTGTAAGTGAAACTCTCTATACAAGAAGCTGTTATATCCAAATAAACGATGAAAAAAATCACTCTATTAAAAAAGCATTATTAAAGCTCAGTAATACTTACCTAATAAATGTTTGCACACTTGTGCATACATTTTGAGCTTGGCTGCTACTGGCGTATCACCTGTAAGCAATCATTTAAGTTTTCACTTTAAAACTTCAAGCCATTTTCACAAAAACTGTCTTAAGTTGCAAACCACCAAAGTTAATGTACAAAAAAGTGTGATAGTCATGCGCATAACTAAGGCATGAGGCTTTGAAAGAAAACTGGTGAGTGAAAAAAGGATTTATTTACCATCAAGTCATAACAAAATACGTCAACTTCAAGTACTATGTCTATCAAAGTGTAAAAATTTGATGTTAATTTTGACCAGGTCACTCCACAACTGCTATTTTTGCCTGTGGGAGTTGGTGGTTAAATGTGATGGCAAAAACACCAATTAAGGCAAGAAGCAGTTTGAGAAAATAGCAGGTGACTCCGTCAAATTTTGATACTTTCATATACATATACTTACTGGGTGGGTGGCTGTGTGTTGATGTAGGTCTGTCTTAAGAAGAGTTTAGATATTTGATTGTATACTTTTAAAGTTTTCTACAATGCACAACCTTATCCTTATCTTGTGATCAATTGTTTTTTGATTATTTGTTTTATTTTTGTATCCGAAAACACTTCCTAGTATAACTGTCCACTGAGATAACTAAAGCTAGTCACTGATATGTAATAAGGTAAATGTTTTTTCTGAAAAATGTTTTGATGTGTTCTAAGGGATTTTTCACATCTATCCTCATCATTTCCCCTCCCCCCCACCAAAGACTTGTGCTGTTACTGGAAACAAGTTTTGGTTACACATACAATGACTGTGTGAAGCCTAACACATTTATATCATTTGAATCAAAATAGTTTTCCTTCACACCGTGTTTGAATGCTCCTATTTTCTAGACCACTTGAGATATCAAAAAAGTTCTTAGATCATTCTTTAAATCACTGTTTCTAGTCAACAAACCCCTCAAGGGTTTTGGTACATGACATGATATTGTGTAACCTTGTTTTTAAAATACTTGTAAGTTTTTATTTAAATGAAAGTCATTTGATTAAAGTCATATTTAAAAGTACCAAAAAGACATATTATTCTCTTGATTTTAAATTAATGTAAAATGGACGAAATAAGCATTTTTTTTAACAGGCATAAAAAGCACACAACAACAACAAAACCCCCCTCACCAAGCAGGTTGAACCAGTCATCTACGGACTCATGAAGGACTTTCTGGGCTGCATTTCTGCCTATGCGTAAGATGCCATCACGCAATGGCTTGATTGGAACATGGCGGCCCAATCGACAGAGTTCATATACTGTGCTGAGTTCCTTGAAGAAGCTTCGTACATGCTGCAGCAAGAACTCATTTTCAGGAGCAACCACAATATAGATGATGTCTCGGGGTCGCCCAAATGGCTCCAAATATTGCTTGTCCTGTTAAGCAAAACACCAAGCAATAATCTACAGCATTTCAAGATATCTCCTTCATTCACTTTCATTTTATAAATGAAACAGGCTTTTCCCATAAACTGAAATCTAAGGCCATACAATGAGCCAGAAGCACGTTTAACAAGGCATATGTTGAAGCATAGATGATTGCCATATAGCAATAAAACTCTACTTACCCAGAATCTGATAGAATAGGGGGAGACAGAGAGCCAGTCACGGTCATGTGTGACCAGGAAATGAGGAATAGGTTGCGGTTCACTGCTTTCTACAGAGCCTGTTAACAAAGGCAACAATCAGTCATATTTCCCCCCTTTAATTAATAATAAATACAAAATACAGAAAAAAAGTCAAGCCTTATTATTTTCATTGGGCATAAATGACTTGCTATAATGTTTACAGTTATAACAATAACAATAACAACAGACTTTATTAATCCCAACGAGCAATTTAAACATGGGAGCTGTGCCCTGTTTTCAAAATATATTTATATGGGAAAAAAAACAAAACAAAAACAACCCCACACACACACATGCACACCTACCCATCACACACACACACCGCTGATAGTTTATCTGTGATTGAGTAGCTGGACTGCGGATGGCACAAAAGATTTCATATGCCTATTGCTTTTGCATACTGGCATGGCATGGCATAGCGTTTACTGGAGCTTAATAAAACAAATTCTCCCGCTAGCACAGGGGTCTCAAACACGCGGCCCGCGGGCCGAATGCGGCCCGCGAAACATTTTTGTGCGGCCCTCGGCCACGTCCGCGGTGTATATGTATGTTGTGCTTGGTGATTAACTCCCGCAGTGAAAATTACCCCCGTTATTAGTGACAGAGACAACGTCAACTTATTTTAATAAACTAAACTGCCTGTGCATGTAATAAAGTACACTAAATGTAATTAATAATTATAAAAACTTTATTTTAGCATTTAACTGCAGTGACAGTAGTGTTCGTAAAATTTAATGAAAAAACATTTTCTTTTCGTGGTGCGGCCCGCTGACTGGCTGTTACTTTCCACTGCGGCCCACATGCTAATATGAGTTTGAGACCCCTGCGCTAGCACATGCTCAGGTATGGACAGAATGCAGGAAGCTTTTCTAACTTCAAATTATCTATTCGCAATGCAAACTGGGAATTTGCTACCTGCTACACTTTTACTGTCATTACTCGGTTATAACAACAAAAATGGCTTATCAATATCTGTCTCAATTTTTTTATCTCTCCGCATGTCACCACTATTTATATTCTACAAAGTCACAATAAACCAATGGGTTTAAATTATAAAACTGCTTTTTCACTATCTTGTTTGTGGAGGGTTATGATAAAATGTAAAGACTGACAATTTTTAAAAAAAGCCTTTCAAAAGCTTCCTTCCCTTTCGATGACATTGTGCCAAGTAAATCTAATACTTAAATAACAAATCTGAATGGAAATGATAAAGTAAAACATGCAGATTTACTTATATTGGATCCAATAATGTGGTGGTGAATTAAAGACACAATAAGTGACTACTGCATTGAGAATATCTGGAGTGCAAGCATGCTGGCTCACTCACCTCTGCCAGAGAGCTGATGGAAGTCCTTCCAGGAAAGTGGGCCTTGTAGTTTGTAGGTGTGCTCCCACAGGCGAGTAATGCGTTTGTACTGAATGGCATCCTGCAGCAATGGCTGCAATGCTTTCAAGCACTGGACAATGTCCTGGGAGTTGTGAGGGAGGCCATGGCAACCTGACCAAGAATAAAATAAGAATAAAAACATATCAGATGCTGAATATTATTCACACACACACACACACAAAAAAAAAAAAGGTGGGGTAATTAAGATCTACTTATGATGAAGATGCAATGTTCTTTCTGCTGATACATCTACAAGCCTACAATATACATCATAAACAGAAAGAGGGGAGACCTATGAAATTATAAATGTCCATAGATGTTAATATATGGGTTCAGCTCACCATATGTTGTATCCTTAACGTTAATACATCTACATGTTGATGTCTCTTTGACCTCTTTCTTTACACAATGGGAAAAATATCTGTACCTAACTTAATATATACATAATCAACCATAGGAATTGTTGGAACTGACACAGCCCTACTTTGAACTCATCACTATGACATGTAAATGATTCAAATTTCAAACCAAAAATCACATCCAAAAGATTTGCTTCATAACACTTTCACAGCTTGTCAGAAAAACAATTCTGGTCAAAACCTAGGAAAAATGGACCCTCCATATCATTCTGGATGATTAGTGGTGATAAATGTGAGAATGTTTAGACTGAATGCAGGAAAGAAAATTCAAATTCTTCTAGTTCTGAACTACATTAATTTTAATATCAGGTTTTTAAACATTCTTGTGGAGATATTATTTTGAAAACAGCAAAAATTAATACACATTTTAGAGGAAACCATGAATGCTACTTACATTTTGAGTTCAGAACAGACACAGGCTAGTACTGATTACAGCAGGCAAGAGAAAATGTTGATTACCTCTGAGGTAGGGCCACTTGTGAAGACAGGTACTGCGCATACAAGGATCCTCTAATTTGTGGGGGTAGCAATTATCCAAAGCCTGGCGAGCAAGGTCTAGTATTGTGTACACTGTGTCATTACCATCTGGAAGAAATACACAAGGACATTAATAATACAAACAAGTTTTCAGAAAAATATTACAAATGATGACCGATGTGGTGATATAATCATACTGTTAGACAAGTTTAATAAAAAGATGTCCAAAGATTAATGAAAGTAATTCTTTCAATCAGTACTATACAGCCATTTGTTTCAAAAACCCAAGAAACTCTTAGGTCATAAGTACTGAAAGGGCTGAAGGGGTTAATGCAAAATTAAGACTCTTCTGATGAAAGTAGACCATGTCTGCTCTACACTGGAAACAAAGTATCCAGTTGCCATAAGGAACTAAAGATTGACTTTTAATGTTATACAGTCACTGACAATCAGACTGTGTAAGTAAATTATATACACTAGTGAAAAACAACAGTTTCCAATTTCAGTTACACAGGTATCAAAACTGCCAGCTAGCCAAGATGCTGTGTAGTTTAAAGCAAGACTGGTGAGAAGCACCACTCAGTTCAAATGATGGAATGATCCAGTTTCCACACTTTAGTTTATATTTCTTTATGATTGGGCAACTGTCACGTGGCCTTCTAAGTTAACTAAAGTATGGCAAGTTCAAAATAGCATACAGGACTACTTTTCTAATTCCATTAATTTTCTTATTAAAAAAAAAAAATTTTTAACAGACATGAGAATTCATAGTATTCTCAGTGTTTACCATACATAAAATGTACAGGGTTTCAGACCCTGTTTGGGGTTGGAGGTTTTCAGAACCTCAGTTAAAAGTGTTGGGCGCTTTTAAGTCCTCCCATGAACATATTATTGTGAGTTTTATTGATCAGCAGAAGGAAAACACATACACAAGGTATTAATATTTACTGATTCCTGTCAAGAAACTGCTTTATTCATCACGTTTGTAAATGTGACTCATATCAAACTACGAGGATGAAATATCAGTTTTCAAGTACAAAGTATTACAAAATATCTTAGGTAGCAAGACCTCCAGTGTAAACCCTCTAACCTGACACCTGATGCTAAATTATATTCCGATGCACTTGGTGCTTAAAGGAAAAAAACTGATTTGAATCTCTTTTATGCTGTTTTATAATTTTAAGTCATGCAAAAAAAAAAAAAAAAAAAAAAAAATTCCACCGCAGTCATAATGGCTTATAAGAAAGATTTTTAAGGCTGATTTATATTCTTCATTAGAAAAATTACAGAACCCAGTAATCTATTCATATTTTCTATAATGCTCTCTGTGGGACTGAAAATTTATAATCTTTATTGGTATAATTTAATTTGTACATAAATTAATAGTAGACATTAAATAAAACATGAAATAAATATTACTAAATAATTTACCAAGATGCTAAAATTTACCAAGAACTGTCATAATGCACGTTAAAACAAAAGTAAATCCGAAAAGGAAGGTGGGGGGGGGGGGGAAATTGGTGTTTTATGCCAAGCCAGTATCCAAGGCTATATCACAGCCAGGCAGCAAACCCTGCAAACAAATGCCACACACAAAGAAAGAGAAGTGCCTGAGAAGAGATCTGAACCAAGGACAGCCAACTTTTACTGTAGTGGTGACAGACATTAACTGTGGCAACACCGGCCGGCCCGTAAAAGAGACAAGCTCAAACCTCTACAATCTGCTGAAGACACATCAGTATTAGCTATAGATCATGTAGCTTAGCCATTAACATCAGAGGAGATAAGTGAAAACCTAGCAGATTAAACTGCCATCCTTTTTCTTTCTTTTGCAGGCTCCCTACCCTGTTTCTCTGAACTTCTCTCCCCCTACATCCCAACCAGATAACTACCTGCTTGTCTGATGACTCTCCTCACTATTCTTGTCACCAGAACAACATAGGGTCACAGAATTTTTAGTTACTGTGCAGAAACAAGCAAACTCTCCCTGCTTCTATATCCGCCACACACCCACCATTGAATTCTTTAAATGTGCACACCTGTTCCTTGAGCATTCCACAGAATGCTACTCCTTTTTCAACCCCCTTATCACCTCTTTTTTGTTTATTGCTACTTCCCTACTTGTCTTCCTCTGCTGAATCAGGACACTCAGTTCTTGTTACCCGATTCCTCTTTGCGTTTTCTGTTTTTGTTTTTTTTAATTAGTCATTTGTACTGTTGCTCATCCTTCCATTCCTTCTTATGTTATCATATACAAATCACGCATTTATTATTATCCTGTAGAATCAAGAATGCACAGGCCCATCATGAAGAGATAATTTAATTAAATGCTTTGTAAGAGAAACTGCAAAACATAAACGTGATTTTTTTTTATTGATATAAATGAATAAAAATGCAGAGACAGAAAAATCTCATTTACCTCGTAACTGAAGCCTTTCTAGCACTGTGCCTGTCACAGTCATTGCAGCAGATATATTAAGTGATGCCAAGTGACTGGATGCTGCACTTGTGGGGAAAGCCAACGCAAACTGTCCCATCAGTAAGTGTAAAACTTCAGGTGTAACATCTTCAATGTCATCCATAGTTTTTCCATCAGAGACCAAATGAAGCAATGGTTTCCGCCGCTCATATCGATCATCTCTGATGCCTGTTATGTCTACTTCATCTTCATAGAACAGGCCTGCATTGTACGCAAAACGACGATTAACCACAGCACTAAAACCACAGGTACACTTATAGGATGATTCTGAAGAGCTGCCTGTTTCTGGCAAGTATAATCCAATGTCTGAACCACGAATGTCCATGTTACACACACAGATGTTACAGCTTTCAAAATTGTAATCACGGAAGAGATTGAGAATGGAGTCTGAAAGAAGGATGTTCACAAGAAGGGAGTGCACTTCAGGCAACTGGGAATTGGTGCCAGCATTGTCAATGGAGTTGAGAGTCTTGTTGAGGTAGGAGGAAGGAGTTGATGCAGGAGACTGAAGTTCATAGGACATGGGTGTCCGTGGAGTGCGTGTTTGCTGGGTGCTGCTATAAAGAGCTGGAGAAGGCATAGGCCGGGAATTTAGTGCATCAACAGATGGCACATTTAGGTAAGTTCTGCAAAAGTAAAATAAAAAAGATTTATTCAACTATACAAAAGCTGACAACAGTCCTAAATGCCTCTTATTCCATATTCCCTGGAATGTGTTGTTAAGTCTGAAACCAAAATTGCATCAATCCATCATTTAATCTTATAAAATTTACACCTGATACATTGCACAAGCATCATGCATTAAATGAGAAGTTATTTGAAACATAAGTTTCTGCAAGAAAATATATGCCACTGAATCGATTTTTAAGTAAAATCTTTCCAGCTACTCACATTTACAATCACATGGAGATTAGGAACAAGAGAGTGTTTACTATCCACAAAATGCAATGTCCTTCAGACCTTCAGTTAAAACTGTTAGGGGTTTATACGACAATCTAAATAGAAGGGGTATTGACCAGTAGCAAAAAAAAGGCACATATTAGTTTACATTTAATTTTGTTATCTTCATTACCAATCTCAAGAAACTGCTTTAAATATGTTTTACACATGCTATGTCTGTAACAAAGTGATGAGACCTTTGACATAAACTCTTGTTTTCATTCTTTCACATCCACACCAAATTTCTGTCACAGAAAGGCCTGCAAAAAACAAAAAACAAAAAGCGCAAAAAGTTTAATCTTACGTTCTTGGGGGGTGTGAATTTTCCATGGCTGGCATAGCAAAATGCCAGGATGGCTTGTAGTCCAGAACAGGGACTTGTACTGGTGCAGACAAGAGACTTCTTGGCAGCTGAGAATATTTGGGTGCACTGACATAGTTCACATGCTTTGGTGGCACAAAGACATCAAACTGAAAGAACAAGAAAACTAACTGAAAAAGAAAGAAAACTGACACAATGGTATTGCTTCTGAAATATAAAAATTCAGCTCAAGCATTACTTGTATGCATACTGACTGCTGTACTTAATAATAAAAATTACTCATCTTTACCATGACATAAAGTCTTGACTCACCTTAGAGCTGTCATCTAGTGTCACAGGATGATGCATCTCCACTTTGATACTAGGTCCCTCTGTAGCTACCACCTCCATGGGGGCTTCGGTGGCTGTTTCAGGGGGAGAGTGAATCTTATTTGTTTCCAATGATGGAGGCGTGGGGAACATCCGAGCAAGTTCTGATGCCGCTGGTAATCATAGTGAGTTATTACGTGGCATCAGGTATCACATCACAAAGACAAAACAAAATAAGAATCAATAAGATAAAAAAAACTATACATGCCTGTTGACCTGAATATGTTTACCAGTGATGATACAAATATAAAAGATTTGGTACATGTCAATGCAAAAGTATGCACATAATTTCCTGATGCTAACCAAACTTCTTTCCATGCAAGGAGTCTTACAGTAACAATGAAAGTAAAAGTTGAAAATGTTCATTCCTTTCCTTTATGTCAATGTAACTGAATGGGAGATCAAACACTCACCAATAGTTTCATTAGGTGGTTTGATGTTGGTTTTGAGCTCATCATTTGTTTTGATATCCAAGCCCTGAGGAAACACCATACAGCTGTTACACAGTTTTCCACTTAGCTGCATAATGAGCTATGCAAATAACATTATGCAACTCTTTGGTCAAATAAAGTTACATCTCAAGTCAGAATTTAAATCATGCAAAAGACTAGCTTTAATGAGTATTACCTTACTTTTATATTGAGCTTTTCCTTATACTGCTCAATGCTTCAATCGTGATACAACTCCCAAACACATGAGAAAAAAGCAACATATACACAAAAACGACATGCATACACACAAAGTCAGCAATCTTAAACTGAATATGATAATGTACTGGAAACATTCATGCTTTAATTTCTGCAAAATAAATCATGCAGCACTGCTTTGGATGCCCTGCAAGTGATCATCTTCCTTAATTTCAAAATTCCTGATACAAATCATCTGTTTAATGCAATAATACAAACACACCACTAACTGATTAAAACCATGACACAGAAGTCATTGTATCTATTACTGTATTTCATCAGAACAATAATAGCAAATTCTATTAAAATACTTACACCCCCATCATCGTCGTCATCACCAGAAGAAGAAGACTCAAATATTCTTAACAAATCTTTTTCTGCACCTATCACCTCTAGGTCTTTCTCCCGAGTTAAATTTCCTCCAGATGGCAATGGTGACTCCATCTGTCCAATATCTGATTTTTAAAAAAAGTTTGTTTTATTTTTTTACATTTGGAGGAAAAGGCAGTTCTGTATAAAATAACTCCATATTATATATATAAAAAAACCAAACCAAAAAAAAAACAAAACCATAACAGATTGCCTGCTGCTGTTGAAAAACAATCAGGTCAGCTTTAATGCATCTGATAAAATATCTTCTGCCAAAAAAAAATATACAAAAAAAAAAAAGTTTTCATTTACTAAACATAAATTAGCACCCCCCATCTCTGTCACACATTGTTACAATTTGTGCTTGTAACTGTAATAATGATGTTAAAAATTAGGTTATATTTATTTAAATGTTAAACATACCATTTACTACATCTTCTTGGCCAAATTCTCCAGGGTGTGCAGTTTCATCATCCTGCATACATACAATAAGTTTGTGGTATACACATCTGGTCAAAATTAACAAACAGAAAGCCTTACCAAACAAAATTTTATATTTCTCATTAAAGCATATAGAAGATTTAAATGTACACCAAACAGGATTTGTACTGTTCTTCAACTTATACGCTTTTAACTTGTTTCAATTAACGCTTACCGCTCTTGGAGATGGTCTAGACAAGTCATCCCGACTAGGCCGAGCCCGTGCAGTCATTGTAGCTGGATTCACCGA
Organism: Pomacea canaliculata; assembly: GCF_003073045.1. Classification (NCBI taxonomy): domain Eukaryota; kingdom Metazoa; phylum Mollusca; class Gastropoda; order Architaenioglossa; family Ampullariidae; genus Pomacea; species Pomacea canaliculata. Next base: position 6,835,423 of record NC_037593.1, read on the forward strand.
TGCTTCCTCAGAAAATTCATATGGATCAGGAGATGGTGAGCGAGGAAGTGGCGTTGCACGTTGGGAATGTGATGGGGCAGGGGAAATAGGTTCAAGTCCACTAGTACTTGCACTTGGAAGGAAGGAGTCATTCACTGATTCATAACGACTCTTTTTAAGTGGAAAATGGACCCTACATGAATGAAAAATGAAATGATTCAGCAAATAAATGTACCGGTTTATACAATACACAATGTCTGCATTTATGCTGGTGCTGAGAGAAGTGCACTTAAACAAAAGTATAAACAACATTAAACCATGCAGCAATGCTGTGCACTTTCCCAAAACATACATAAAGAAAATAAACTCACCATGCCTGAACTGTTTCATAGTCATACAGGGCATCTGTGGCCAAGTTCCCTTCCTCATCTGAATCGTATGTGGGCAACATTGGCCTCTTCAGTACACTTTCAACAGATTTCTGTTGCAATTGAACCCAGTTTGACACAAGTTCACTCTTTGCCGAGTCCATCACACTCCAGGGACTCTGCGAGTCTGGGAGCACTGAAGCGCCACTCACTCCCACAGAATTCGTAACCCCACCCCCTGCTGCTGCCTTTGGTTGAGAGGGTGTGGTTCCTCCCCCTGCTGAAGTGTCTTCCATTTTGGGGAAGAACTCTGATGAAGAACTGAAGCTGCCATTAGGAAGTACACTTTGGGGGTCTCCCAAAGGCCCCACGCTGCCATTTGTTAGTCCATTGCGTGTTGCGAAGTCTTTCTCTCCTCCTGTTATTCCCAATGTAACACCATTAGCAACATTTCCAGCACAATTTCCTCCACCAGGACCACTGCTGCTGCCACCACTTGCCTGGCCATTAATGCCTCCACTTGCTCCACTACCAACTCCACCCCCACCACTGCAGGCTGTTCCATTGACAGTCCCAGTGCCAGGGTTCACAGAACCACTGGCAGAGGCTCCACCAGAGTTTGAGAATTTGGAAGGTGGATGGGGACTTAGCGTGGGCATTGTGGGGTCGGTGGATGGGAGAGCAGGAGGCTGGGGTTCATCAAGAGGAGAGGGTGCTGAGTTGGGGGTGTCAATTGGGCCCTCTGGCACAGGTGTAGAGCCACCATGAGGAGGGATGGTGGTTGATCCAGTGGGGCAGAAAGCAGGGTTGGGAGGCACATGATTCAGCACACGCTCCATGTCAAACTGGAGCATATCCTCCACCATGTGCTGGCGTCGATGGAATGGCACAGTGTTCCGCCCATGCCGTGACTGCTGCCGTTCCAGTTTTTCTGGCTTTTCACTTTTGCCATGCTTCCCACCAGATGCTGACTTCCCTTGCACCACTGATTTCATCTTTCGATGCCTAGCAGACAGAAGAATCAACTTAAAAAAATTCTTAGACATTTAGCAATTAAAGCGCCTCAATTCTTGTTCGTGCAGAGCAATATAAACAAAACTTATCCAGGATAACCAGGATTTGGTATGATGCAACCTTAAACTATTTAAAGCAATATATGCTATATTTCTGATGAACTTAGCAAATATCTTCTAGTCTTCCTAAAATTTGGTTTAAGTAGCAATAAAACTATACTTACTTTACACAGTTACAGGTGACTTTGGTTGAAGGATCAGAGAAATTCCAGACACCAACAATGGAATTATCCTCGGTGCCCGGTTCCTGAGACCTGTGTAAGTAAGAAGCAATCTTAAGACATTCCAAACACCTTTACTGCTTATTCATTACTGGATGACAGTCTTTCTGCCTCCATGATAATATGATAGTGTAAATGTTACCATTCTTGTTAGCCTTTACCTCTTGACTGGAACAGATGTGCCAGCAGAAAGTGTAGCATCCTGGGCAGAGCGCTCAATAATCAAATGACCTAATGCATGGTTAGCATCGGATCGAGCAGCTCGTCCATCCTCCAGTCCAAAGTTCCCTGGCTTCACACTAGCTTCAGCCAACCCAGGCCCAGGAGAATGGGGTGGACTAAGCTGCCCAGAAGGGTTAAGGCCTTGGCATCGAGGGGCTAAGTTATCTGTTGTTGCATTGGTAGAAGACCCACGTCCACTACCATCCTCTGACTCACAGATCAGCACATAAGCTGAGGGATACCGCATGCGTACCCCTGCTGCATAGAATAAAACAAGGTTGGATTAGGAAAAATGTTAAATCTGTCCATCCATCTAAGCGATTTTTTCCACTGTGTAGAAACATGCATTAATCATGTAAGCGTGTTCCAAATCACAATTTAAAAAAGTTCGGTATGAAAATATAAATCCTCTGATGCCAGCAGTCTGAAAATGTAAGTTTTGATAAGTGGTCTTGTCAAAGCATTTTGTAATAAACCAAACATACCCATAATATTATGTCACCAGTCATTATAAAATGTAAAATACAAAAATTATAATAAAAAATAAAGAAGTTTATGGAGAAAAGGGGTTATTATGGTAAGATAAACATATCTCTACTGATATGCATTACTTCTACAAATGGATAATTTAAAAGGGTTCTCAGGGATCGGGCTGGTACCAAGGCCCTAAGGACCTCTCATGCAATGATAAGGACATAGTGATTGTCATCAATGCTTTAGTTTTTCTCTTGTACAGCCTGAAGGGCTATTATTTGAGAATCTTTGATCTCTATATTTTGTATTACTAGAAGGCATAGAAAATGAATTTATGATAATATTTTATCAGTGCAAGGATCTGTAATGGCTAAAGGGAAAATATAAGGCTGTTGGAGAAACTGCAAGGACAGCAGGGAATATACGAGGACTTTACTGGCAAAAACTCTATGAACCTTCTTTAATCTGAGGGCCTTTAACCCATCAACAACATTAATAAAGTTCTGACTCCCTATCACATTCACAACAATGCAATGGGAGTCTGTAAAACAAGTGCATTTCATGACTGGAAAACAATGATAAGCCTTTCAATTTTATGTTAGTACATTTCACTTAGTCTGCTGAAGATAAAATGTTAATTCCAAACTTCATGCTGTCCAAGGGTTACTATAAAGTTACTCACCAACTAACACCTCCACAAGGTTTGGCAGGCGGTTTGGATCAAACTCTTTGGCATCATCCATCTCAAGAGGGTAATACTGAACCCATTCTTGGTACACGCGACGACTGTTTGGGTCCATATCTCGATAGGCCTGTCCTGTCAGAGTCCCATTCAATCCATAGGGTGCTAGAATGACTGAAAAGTAACAATACATAAAAAACAATAAAATGGGCTTCCCTAGGTTAAAACTTTTGTTGCTATTGTTTGAAAATACTGAAGATGCCAATATGTTCATGGCAAAACAAAAATTAAACTTCTCTAATGCTTGTTTTGCTAATACTTTTTGGTCAGCTCATCTTAAATGCATATTCCACTAAAATGACTAAAGGCATTTTATTGTACATGCAATTTAAGAGATGAGTTTGGTACCTATGTAAACATCACATCGTGCAATCAACTTCTCACCTTGAAATGGAACTTGGCTGTCCTGAACTAAGCAGAGATGTTGGTTTGTTATACGCCATACTGGTGGGTGTTTTTTCACCTCAATACTGGCACAAACTTGTGATTCTCCATGCAGGAAAAAATGGAAGCAGAAGGATAGGTAACATCTGAAAACAATTGGAATTGTAAAAAAAAAATCAAAACCTTCATTAAGGTAATCACATTGAAAGCCAGACTAATGTACTGTCAAATACATCTCATAACAAAGTCTAACTTTTTGGAGGATAACTGGATGCCTCCAAGCAAAATGCCAGCAGAATAAAGTGATGAATTGAAGCCCAGTAAAAAACGCATCCATTATGTCATTAAAATTACATCCCTTACAAATACCACATACAAAACACCCCTGAAAGAAATGCTTTTCAGCTGCATAACATAACTTCTGGTATGCTACTGAAAGAGCACATCAGTATTAATGCATTTAAGTTCACGAGACTTATGAAGCTCATGGATGCCATAAAAACAGTCTGATATTGACAATCTTACATTACCATATCTGTAAATGGCACTGCCATTAGTAATAGATGTTATCAATGGAATCATCTTGTCAAAATCCACCATACAACAGTGAATGCATCAGCGAATATAAGGTAATTGCAAGGAACATTTTAAAATAGAGGATGTGTAATTGTCAAAAACAAAGTTAAAAAACCCCACCTTAAATTGTAGTGCTACTCTTGTCCAGCAAAGGTATTTATTTACATGCCAATCTAAAAATTCTTTTAGTTCTTTCACTCCCTCCCTTTCTTTCACTCACATACACCTTCCTTCCTTAAAAGGAAGTGTGGCCATTGTTAGTGGCAGGCAGGCAGAGGTTGAAACTTAATAAAAAAAAAAAATCATACTGTTGCATGATCCCCATCAAATTTTGCACAACTGTTTCAATTATGGCTTGATCATAGGCTATTTGGGTAAGTGACAATGTTATAAGGCATTTTCAATTTTGATGTTAATTTTTTCTCCAGAAGATGTCACTAGTCAGAGCAACCAAGCAACAGAGCTGTGCAAAGATGGCGAGAAACAGTAGGAGAGAAAGGAAAGAGAGCAAGCAAGAGTCGCAAGTTGTGTGCACATGTGCGCGCGCGCACACACAAAAGAGAAAGAAGAGAGGGAGGGAAAATAGGGATCGGAAAGCACGTGAGAGCAAATTTTATCGCCCCTTTCGTGATGAACATGAGCGTTTTAAGTTAAAGGAGAACAAGAATACATGTTTCTCTACATATGCTGATGCACGAGTGAAATAAAATGATAGACCAAAAGTTCACAATAAAATCACAGCTGGAAGAGTTAGCAACAGAAATCAACCCAGCAAAGCTGGTTAGTCTGGTTCATACATAAATCTGCCTGTGCACACTTAAGCAAGAATAGTATCTTTATATTTATCACCTTTTTACTGATGATTCATCTCTACTGTACTTCATTGCTAAGCTGAGAGGAGTTTACACCACAAAAAATGGCCAAACTACTTAAAAAATCAATCTATGTTCCTATACAAATATACACAGACAGCATGATCCAAACACCAACAGGAAGAGAGGACAACAGGGTAAAGGACATCAAGAAATATTTAAGCGAGTTTCTACACCAGAAACTTTGGAATTTAATTAAAAGTTAGGCTGAACTTTAATATGCTACAGCATTACCAGAATCAAAATAAGGCTTTAACACAATGAAAATATTCTTAAGTTGGTTTCTAAAACACTATGTTTCGAAGATTATGAGAAAAAAATATAAAAACCACCATCATCTGTACGCTTGTCTCACCATGCCCACTTGATAATATGCTTGCCTGCAGAATGCAGCCAGGTCATCAGCCACTGCAGCAGCTAATAGCACAAAAGGCTAGAATCAATACTTGTCAGAATATATAGTGGCAGGCTGCAGCAGAAATGCTCCACACCACCCACTGCTTCTACCCCTCTCTCTGCTCATGGTATCGACACTGCCAGCATCATTCCCACAGGCCTACAAGGAAGAAAGTCCTTCAGGCATGTGTCTGTCACTAGAAAAAAGATTTTTTTTTTTTAACAGAAACTAAAACCTTTCTTGACTGCCCAAGAAAACAAATCCATAGCTGTGCTTCTCTTGTCTCTTTCTTCTTGAGACACTATTGAAAGCAATCTCTTCTACACTTCTGCAGGCATGCATACTTCAAGCACACGGCAGAACACTTGTCCCTGCTCTCAATTAAATTGGCCTGTTGGTTTTGTAGGTTGGCACCCCATTACAACAAACAGATCTTTGATCCAACACCAGCAGGAAAGGTGGAACACACACGGCCAAGGCAGTGAAAAGAGAAATTCCAATTCAAGAGGGCCTGTCTACTTTCACTGCACCATTATATGCAATTGTGTTTTCTCTCTTTCTTGTTTAGTTCCCAATCTCCCTTCAAAAGCTTTGTTTTCTTCCTTGCTAAAATAGTATCTTAACAAAAGGTCGGGAACATTAGAGATGTTTATTATTCTGAATGCTCATTTTGATGCTATAATACTCATGCCCCACGATAAGCAGAATTACACTAACCACGAACTTTACTGTGCTTAATGCAACTGAGTTACTAATCAGGTAAACATGCAGTGCATGTCTTCAGTCAATATCTAACAAAAGCCAATTACTTTAGGACTGAGTTAATGCGACAACAAACTATCAATAATACATTTTAAAAAGGCTCAACCTACTTAGATATTGAGATATGAATGTTAGAATAAGTGTAATGATGGCTAGTAAAATGCTTATGACATTTAGTATTTCTTCCTGCATATCAGGTCAACATTTTATCATCAGCATGAGCACGCAGAGATGTTTATCCAAAAGAAAATTTCGGTGCATTTAACTGGTGGTTTAGAACATCTGAAAGTACATTTTGTAAATAGTCTTCATTCTGAAAGTTCATTTCTAACTTCCTAGGCTGTCAAAGGAAGTGAAGATGGTGCTTCCACATTGGAACTGTTCTTATGATGAGAAGGTGCTTGAGATGACAGTACGCAACTGTGGAAGAAGTGCCAAAAAAATAAAAAATAAACATATCTTTTGTTCTGGCCACACTGCTGTTTCCTACAAAAACAGATTGAATTCTTGGCTATTATGTGAGTGCCAGCCAACCTCTTCATGATACCACTTCCAAATGAGTCTCACAGCAGTAGCACTTTCATAAAAATTTTAAGACTTACATAACAAAATTTGTGAAGAACAGAAACAGTGACAGGATGTAACCTTTGGGGTAGGAGTGACCTGTGCTGAGCATCACCAATTGTAAAGGATTGTCTTAATAACTTCTGGAAAACCAAGAAATGAAGAAGCCAGGAACACATGAAAGGACAACTTTTTATCAATAACCATCTATTAATGATATTTTAAAGACGATACTGTGAGAACAAGTTGGAATTTATAAGCAGATGTGTGATGTGCACCTGATGATTGTTCTTCCCACATAACATAAATGGATCAATGATAAAGCCATAAGGTGCCGACCAATTAAAGGATCAACCATGTCTCATTTTGCTTGAGGAATATACAACATACTTTTTTTTCCACCAAAGCATCAGATAATAGGTCAAAACATTTATTCTTTAACCAAACCTGCATATGACTACAGAATTTCCATAAAAGAAAATGGTGATTTTGTTGCTATTGAGAAAAGGCAAAATGCTATAGAATGCAGGTATTTTAGACGTAAATTTAATGATGAAACATTTTGTTGTTTCTTCGAGTCTTACACATTAACATTTGCTGTTCACATAGAGCATTATTTTTGCTTACAACAGCAAAGACACATTTTAACAGGCATTAAAAAAAAAAAAAAAAAAAACAACTCTTTTAAATATGCTAAATTCATCCACTGACCACTAAACTTTTTTTAAAACTTACGTTCTGTCTGAGGCTGTACTATTTTCATGAGGCATGACAAACCACTTGCCAAGACGAATAAAATTCTTTGACAGCAGACATCTGTTAAAAGCAAGAATCATGGGTAAGGGACCTCTGAAGTACACACACACACATATATAATTATTTATGTGTGCATAATATTTTAGCTTTTATCAATTGGCAGACCCACAGTTTTAACTAACAGCAATTAGGTTATACAGGTAAACCCCCAAGATTTACTAAGCACCTTTAATTTGTTTATGCCCTGTACTTTGTAGGGTAGATCACAAATTATCAAGTTAACAGAAAACAAAGTAACAATTAAAAAAGCCTAATAAAATAAATACAGAAATGATACACTGACCGATTGATGTAAACTGAATCACTAACAACCATGCATCCCTATTTGCATGTAACAGACACATGCTCACTTCTACAACAGACACAACCTACTCATACTATCTGGTGTACCTTCAAGATGGTTTCTTTCAACTCCAACTCACCTATTCCTAATGACTAGAAATGCCCAAAATCTGCGAATTATGCAAAATTTCATTGGACTAGTATCAGCAAATAAATCCTCTGATCACTTTTAAATATTTTACACACAAAATAAAAAGTTAAAAAACACTTCATATGTTTTTAGAAACAGTTCATATGTACTTACCTTTCAATCAGATTATGTAACGCTTTAAAAAGTAGCGTTCTGCACTCGTAAGTTAGTCCACTGTCTTTATCTCTGTCCCATGTCCCATGCTCCACTTCTAAATAAAGCAAATAAAGCCATTAAAATGCATAGAACGGCAAGCTTGCTCTAAAGGTAGCCATACTTACCAACAGGTAGTATTTTGCTACTAATTACAATAAAGCAAAACTTAGATAAAACCATTTAAAATGAACTATTACAATACCATGGAAACAGTCATAAACTGAGTATTGTAAATATAATCAAATATTATGTTTTCAAGTCTTTTTAGTTCAGTGAAGTAAAATGCAGAGTTACTAATGGAGCAGAAAGCAAAATTGTTCACACAAACCAGGTGTAATCCTTGAACATTTGTTTCTTAAGAGGTGAAGCAGGGAGAGTGTATGCATTGGAGGGAGAAAAGTGGTGGACAGTTTTTCCTATCTTTTGACTAGTTATCTAACACATGGAAAAGTTTAAAAATATAACACCTTTTGTATCTTAAGTAAGAAATTCCTTAAGCTTTAGAAATGTAATGCCCACTATTTAAAAAATGTTTTAGAAATGATGGTTAGCACTACATTTAATATTTGTTAACTATTTGATGAAGGAATACTGGTTTGGAAAACAGCAGATATACATGGAAAAGACTACTAATGCCCGACAAGAAATATCTAGACTATCTTTTTATATGCCAAGATGAAACAATTGATTTACACTTTAATGGCTGGCATCTAGCTTATCTGAAGATGTTACTAAAAACATGCTCAGTATTCTATCACAGTGAAAAACCAAAATACATGCATAAAGTGAACATCTTTTTTTTTTATTGTCAGTTCCAAATAGAAGCAAACCAGTAGAATTTTAGCAGATCTACATTCATGATTGATGCCAGCCACCAGAAACTCTATAGTCCTTCCACTTTTCTTAAACAATTTTGGTGCAAAGACATTGGATGCTGATTCTCTTCCCTGACAAATAAAGAAATTAATCTTGGCTACTTTTAGCAGTCAAATATTAATTTGTAAACAAATCTCCTGGGACTCCCTAACTGCCAATCTCTTGGCTTCTGGCTCTGGTTTGCACATTTTGCCAGCTAGCAGACACCAGATCAGTTAAGAACACATTAGGCTGAGCAAAGCAGCATGTAAAGCCCAGGCAGAGAGTCAACGCAAACCAAAAGACACTACACATCAAATAAAATTAAGGTGATAAAGACAAAAGAAAAGTTGAGGCAGAGGGAAAGTAGTGGCTCTGTGGTGGTAGGTAGAGAATTAAAAGGGCAAGAAAGTCCTGCATGTCTGATGTGGATGAAATTTAAATTGCTATGGCACAAGAGCAATGACTGTCCTTTAGGCTGCTGTTTACCACTTAATGCAAGAGAGCTGTCAAAAATAAACTTGCTTGTAGCAGAAACATAGTGTGTGGGCAAGGAAAATTTCTAAAAATAAGTGAGTGGATATATAAAATAAATTGGAGATTTCCATAGCAATCACCAGTAAATTTGTTTTGGTCAATTTATGGTTGCTGTAGAGTTGATTGTGTAGATAGATCAATGTGAAGTGACGGAGATGTACAATGGAAGACAAGAAGTATGACAAAAACATGTGAATTGTGTAACTCATGTAGGGCAAGCATTTACTTCTCACATATATGCCTTCAGTTTTCCCCCCCTCTAGAAGATAAAATGAAGTGCAAATTAACAAGCAAACTCTGCAGCAGAGCAAGCCAATACTCACCTTTCAGACCTAGGTCAGACGACAATAAGCTGTCAAGTATGGATGGCTGATCTCCATACCAAAATATCCAAAGTTCTTTGCTGCATGATAGTTGGTCCGGCGGATTTACACGCTGCTCCACGTTGCGAATTACCCGACGCCAGACACAGAGAATATCGTTTTGAATGCATCGTGAATAGGCCACTAGCACGGGGTCATCCAACTGGTCAACGGGCGCGCTATCTACTGTCAGACGGCGCCATTTTATCCCGCAAATGTCCGTCTAGAACAAAAAATAATTGTTTTTATTCTGTGGCTACATGAAGAAACTTGACAATACCACCAATCGACACAATTAAGATAAAACAATCACAAGCACCAATCCCTTTCATAGCTTTTCCTCGAGTTATGGAATCAGATCAATAATCCCCTCTGCCAAACACCGATAAGAATTTCATACCAGGTGACATTTGGCCCGGTTCGTGTGTGGAGCGGTCTACTAGCATTAATGTACAAGATCTTCTGACAGATCTTCAAACAAAGACGATTACATCAAACACGCATTTTCAGTAAATGTAAAATTAAACTGCCAGTGTATCAGCATACCATAGCATTACAACCAAACAATAGCCACTAGATAGAAGTCCTATTTAAAATCGTAACTTACCAAGACGAAGAGATTGGTATAACAATCCTCCAAAGTACAGCCGTTTCCAGTCGGATTTGGGTGACTCATGGTCACTCCATGTTCTGTTCACCCCACAGTATATCCAATTTTGCAGCTATAAAACACAGCTGACTATAATTTCAGAAAATTCTGTTCATTATCAGATACTTCGCATAATATGGCGACAGTAATGGCTGACTCGCTGGGAACAACAAGGCGGTAAGGTTTACTCTCAATGATTGGCCAGCTTCAGTCACATGGTCCTTGACCCAATTCAGTGCAACATGGCAGCATGCAGACTTAAAGAAGGGAGGCGAGTTCAAACCTACTCGATATGGTCATAAAGAAATAGTGACCGAGAAGCTGGCTGTCTCAGACTACAAATGGCGAATGTTTTATTCACTGTGATATACATTTTAGCTGGATTTTGGGTTTTCAGCAAGTAAGAGCTTACTATAATCACTGAAGTATAAAATAGTTGATGTTTTTAACTTCACGAATAGGAGAAATCAATCACTAGTCAACTAGATTTTGTTTGGACATCTACATGTACAGTTATTTTATAACGATCGCTCATTACCATCAAACAAGAAGAACAATATTCTATCACTGCTACTTTCATTCTGTGTCCTTCCTGACAATTTACAAGTTTATGGGGAACTTTTATGCGTTCCTTCCAGTCCGTATTATCAAAACAATGAGTTACTGTTTGTAAAAACTGAGCAAGCTTTTTTACATTTGATTTGAACTTTCTTAAAATATAAATAACAGCCAGTCTAAATAAGACTGGTCTGTAAATTTCAGCAGTATCTTGATTTTAACTTATTAGTGATATTTATGTCTTGAGCTAATAGAAAGTTTACGGTGCAGCAAGTGCAGTTGCATACATTCACATAAAGAGAAGATGGAGACAGAGATTGCACAAGAGATCCTCATACGGTTAATTATTAATTGGTGGACTTAGATATTTATCCTTGCTGTATCAAGCAGAGGAATGACCATGATGGAGAACCAATTAGCTTTCTGTGCTCATTATTCTTACATATCATTTTTATTAACATATTGGCAAAAATGTTATTGTTTGTAGTGAATCCTCAGAATTGAAACTAAAATAAAAACATTTTTCATAGTCACTAAGCCAGTCTTATTTTTACTTTTTCACTTAGGGACAGATTTTTGTTTTTAGTGTACACTTTTATAAATATCAGAATTATCTAACAATAATTTCTTAATGTGAAAGTTTTCTCACCTGATTTCAACAGATGATTATAGAATGAATTTGAAATCCATCTCTTATAAGGACTACAATATTTCTTCTGCTTGTAGCGTGAGTCTCTTAGTAATCTGTAGGAAGGACTTAGCTTTGTCTTCTTTCATGCTTTTAGTTTAAACTCTTAAGGTTTTAATTACTAAATACTCAGTCTTTTTTTAAAAAAACATCTTATATAATTATAATTCTTTGTGTACTGATTAAATTTTTTAATGATAAGGTGTGAAGTAAATGTTTTGGTTTGTGTTTGTCATTTTCCTACATTTCCAGCAGCTTAAAAAAACAAATCCAGCAAAATTTAAGTGGCTTTAAAATGATTAAAAATACAGTTAAACATTTCTTGAGTTGTCACAGACATGGGCCATGTTTCAGCTTGAAATCCATTTTGAATTAAGTATATTAGGGTTCATTAAAAAAAAAATTGGGGCCACTGACTGGATAAATCCTAAACTTATCACAGAAAGAGGTAAAACTTCTGTCCACATATATTCCAAATGAACATATGGTCCCAATTCTCCTAATGGCTGTAGCCTTGACAACATGAATACACGCATGTACACTCCTGATGTCTATGTTATTTTTATGTTCATGGTAATGCTTGTAGAAATGTATCATGAGAAGTGAAGAGTAGCATTTATCCAGATTTGGGAAATAGTATCTCGCACGGATTTCCCAATCATTAGAAAAATAATTGCACCCCACACTAGACCCATATGCTTTCCAATGGAGAACGAAATGCTCTTCCCTTCCATCAGTACTCAGCTAACCAAAGTTAATTCTTTATTTATGTTTTAACTGTTTTCTTATTATGCAAAGGAAGTTTGTAATACTTATAACATTACATTTAGCACACGAGTTAAAAAAATTTTTTGGTGACGCAAACCATTGCTCAGTAATAACTTAAAAGTAAAGCCAACAGAGGATGAGAGGGCTGAATGAGATTTATGACATGGTATTAATAGATAAAATTACTGCTGACAACATGATGTACAGTATATTTCCAGTTTAATTTTCTTTTACCTGCTTACATATCAAATTTCTTGTTGAGATAAAAGGTGTAGGTTACATGCAATGCCATCACTAAATATTTGGATACTTGGGAAGAAGTTTGGAGTGAAAGTAATGTCTAGTTGCGCCTAACATTGGACAAGCCTTTCACTTAAATATGAAAACATAGTAGCTTTTGCTACATGCAGTAATACAGGTATGAATAGTGCCCATGTTTGTTTGCATGATTATCAGGTCAGTGACACAAGATTATAAGTTGAATGCTCTCCCTGCTTGGTAAATGAGTGAACTGAAAACGTACTTAATATAGGTTTAGGAATTTTATAGCATACATTAGTTGTCAAGTAATATAAAAATTCCAGCCATTAGTGAATTGCCTTTTTCATTTTTGTCATCCAGACACATTACCTGAAAAGCCTTAAAGTTTGAAGAATGGCAGAACTTAAAATCATACACATGGAAGAGGGAAACGTAAATGAAAAAGATGCAGATAATATAAATTGCTGCACTATTCCACCATTAGATTCAAACAACATTCTATGAAGTTCTAAAATTAACTATGACTTTCACTTTATGTTCTTATGAAGAGTATGTAAATATTGTTTGCTTACATAATATAAATGTCATGATTGATAAATTGTTTATTCCTATGTAAGAGATATAGAATCACTAGACTGTTGACCCAGCTATGGGAATAAAGCACTTAGTTGTTACAAAAGTATGTGTGCCAGCATAATGACTATTTGAAACTGATATTAATGTTCACATTATGTCTTGAAATTGTTTAAAGTTTTAGTATCAATGTGTGTGTTGCTAGTAATAAATATTTTGGAAAAAGAAAAACTTAGATCCTTGCTGGCATTAGAAAATTTTTCACTACAAAATCACATTAACATTTCTGAAGTATGTGTATGGAAACGAATATGAAAAGATTCAGCCATCAGATTGAAGTTTTTTCATTTTTTTTAGAGACATTGGTCAGACATTTTAACACCAAGCCCCTTCTGAACACTTTCATTTCTGTTCATGTGTTAACCTTTTTTTTCATCTGCGTTTTTGTACATAGCTTATACATTGTGAAGTTCATTAGCAATATCTGTGCAATTAGTGTTTTGCTTTAAATATGATGTATCTTGTACAACAGCATATAGGTATAAAATCCGAGTGTAACTGAAAAAAAAACTTTTTTTTTCTCTCAGCAGTGATAGCAATGTTTCACCCAATAGATATTGTGATTGTAAGCTAGTCATCCAGTGGATATTGTGATTGCAGGTTGGTAGCATGGTTAATTCAGCGAGCATTGAAGCAACACCTAGGTGTGAGCCTCAAAATTGGAAAACTTGGTCTCATGGGCTTCAGCAAACTCCAGCTCACCATTGGGATCGGCCTTACCATTGTGAGTGAGCTGTTTTCATTCAGTAGGCACCCTTTTCTATAGTGAACTCCCAAGAAAGTGAAACTTCTTTGATGGCTACATAGCTAAACTCACAAAGAACTGAACAAAATCATTACCAGCAGTTTTATTCAGCCTAGAGGATGGCAGTTGATTTAAGATTTTGTAAATCAAATTATTCAGACTTGTTAGGTTGGTGGTGGTTGGAAGGCTAGGGCTTCCCCTCTCTTCCACCAGCAAAGTTCCATAACTTTGCCCCTCTGCTTCTGGTGTCAACATGGCATTGGTCTCACCATCGAGTAACATATAGGTCTTTTTCGGCCTGGAATGATTCAGCTTTTGTTAGGACGATATAGGTGTAGTTGGGACTATTTGACATGGGCTGTGGGGCAACATGACTGGGACAAAATAAAAGGCCCCCTTTTTAACTTAGTTTGCTTGCACGCAAAATCAGTCATGCAGCAGAAACCGTAACTGATGTAGTAATAATTATTTTAAAAAATTTCGGTGACAAAAGTTGAAGCATGCAAAAAGGGACACATAACAGTGAACAGGCGACTGACTTCAGGAAGAATTTGTCACAAAACTTTCAGAAACAATATATTTGTTTGGCGTGTGTCGTCGATATAGTCTCAGAAACTTCTGAACACAGCTCTGTTTCAGTGGAGTATAATGGTTTATCTCTGAGATAGCCAAAGGCTGGGTGCCGTGCAACACCTAAAACAGATGCGGTTGTTAATGTATCTCTACTGAACTGCGTGCAGACGAATTTCCCCCACGTTAACGTAGAGTGAGGCCAAAGCACGAATTCGCTTCCGGATTAAGAGCAGACGATGCGAACTCTTGTGTTGATGGAGGTACAAAAGCTGAAGCTTCACGGTCTGTTGTATTTTTAGTTTGTTGGATCCAAGTTGTGGGAAGTGAGGGTCGATGACTTTGGACCAAAAATAAATTATCTAAATAACAAATTTATTGCAAGTCTATTATTGATTTTCAGAATGTTATCGCAGCTTTGGATATTAAACTGTTGAATGTTCACCGTGTCATCACAGCCTACATCTTCACGAGAAACTAATAGTTGGGCTTGGCAATCAGGGAGCAATCTAGAGATATAAGTCCGTGCTCAACCGAACAAACAAGAACGGGAAAAGCTTCTTCCATTAGACGTTTGTCCGTATTTGTTGACGGACCGTTAGCCATACCGCTCAGTCAGTGATTGGTATCAATCGTACAAATTCTTAGACATAGTGAGACCCCCAAAACTGTTCGTGAAACAAAAGAGAAGAAGCTGCTGCCTCGTGGCAAGGAAAGAACTGCGCACTTCGCTCTAGAACAGATGATTTGTGGGCGAGTGCTTTTTCACCTAGCGCATCTTAATCGTTATCCATTTTCACACCTGGCTGTCTTTTACCTGTCATGCACAGTCTTTATGTAGAAATTGTGCAATGAGAAAATCTCATTTCACCCTCACTCTTTCTCAGCTTGCGCGGGGAGGGTATCCCATCCACTCCGCACACGCAGAGGAAGATGTCTTTTTCCTCTGTGGAGTGACAAGGTGGGACCAGCAAGAGGTGGCGCCACCGTGTCAGCCCCTGGCATTTAGGAAATCTTCCCGGCTGCACTTGTTATGACTGAGATGAACTCGGTACGGGAGACTTTACCACAAATCTGAGCTAACAACTATCTCCTCCACCGCACCCCTTCCGTTGGCTATTCAAACATCGTGACGAACAGGTCAGGCTTATAAGCCTGAAATTAAGAAAGCCAGTGGATGCGGTTGTGTTGTTGGGTTTATTTGTGCACCTTCTTTGTAACGCGAGAACGGAAGAAAGAAAAATAAAGCTTGCACTAAATTCAGCCCTGTCAAATGTGGGAAGAAGGTTTAGCCGAATGGTCAGAGAACTAGCGTTCGAACCCGGAGGCGCGACGTTGGTGCCTGTGTAGCGCAGCGATGTCCCCTCTTCAATCGACACAGCTGTGGAAATGGGTGTCTGACTCCGTAGAGCATGAGTGAGGAACTTTTTTCCTTCAAGGGCCATTGTGATATTTATAACATCATGCGCGAGCCGTACAAAATTACTTTAAAATGAGCCTGTTCTATTAATCTGTTTGGTCGAGCTGCAGAGTCGGCACAATGCAACGCGTACAATCTAAACTCCTTTGAGTGACCACAATTCGCTTTTTCGTAATTAAGTGCGCAAAATAACTGTTCTGCCACTGTGAAAAGCATAGCGAAACATCAGTTTGGAGTCTGTAAAGTATATATTTATAATTAAAAAAGTTCCTAGAGGATACATAATATATAGTTACAAACCTATTTTCCTAATGCACAATTTTCAAAGTTAGTGGCTGTGCAGTAAAAGTACACTCATTTTAATAATAATGACTATTTAGTACACACATATCTCCTCTTGATGGAGGAGATCATGGTATTTCCAAGTGTCTACACACGCTAAACACACAGGCATGATTTCACATACACAAACTCATAAGCCCAAACTAGTTTTTATCAGCCAAAACTTTTCATTTGTACATCCTTTTGAAAGCTATGAAATGAAAATGTTGGATACTTGTAGGCCTGAACTGTACACTAAAGTACACAGCAATGTCGACGATCATTTTTTTTTTTTTAATTGTATGATTTGATATGGTCGAAGAACGCCATGCGTGTCAACAGCCCCCGTCAAACCGGAAGTGGTCTACCCTCGGCTTGAGGTGAAGGTTATATGCATGCATAATTCTCCAAAATAGGCCGTGGGCAGCCGACAAAAAGTATACGTGGCTGTCCCCTCATGGACTCGAACGTGTCCTGTCTATCCCATAATAGATCTTCTTTGTTTGTCCCTCAAAATTTACATTATGTTAAAAGCCTACTGATTTACTGAAATCTGTGATTGCCTTGGGGCGGATCAAATAATTTCGCGGACGTTCCCCATTCCTGCCATAGAGGGTTAAAGGGGATTGTAAAGACAAAATAAAACTGCTTAGAATCTCGTAAAGAGTAGGATCAGTTTGAGTCTCGTCTATTTTCATGTCTGTTCATGTGGAAAAAGTTCAATGTTTCGTAGGATATTTTGTTTAATAAGTGAAATTACAAGGGTCTCTTTCGTCCTCCGATGACGTGAAGTCAATCTCCGTTTGAGCTGATAACATGATATGGTTGGACATTGCTCATAGCCATCTTGATTGTTATCACTAATATATATCACTAATCCAACTAACGACACACCACCGATCACTTGAGTTCAAATCCTAACAATGACAAACATTTTCTGTCCTCTGTGACATAACCACACGCCACAGCTTTATCACCGCCGTCACAGCGTTTACTATACCTTTAAGGAAGGTAATAATAGAACGAAGGAGCGGAGACAAACACCGCTTATTGTGTGTGTGAGAGAAACTTCACCCTTCGACAACTCAAATGTCATGGGCCTACTTTCAGCTTCATCCCCTACCCCCATTTTATATATAT
This sequence comes from Pomacea canaliculata, assembly GCF_003073045.1. Lineage (NCBI taxonomy): Eukaryota > Metazoa > Mollusca > Gastropoda > Architaenioglossa > Ampullariidae > Pomacea > Pomacea canaliculata. The sequence goes on from NC_037593.1 coordinate 6,853,008, forward strand.
ATGTACAGCCTAGTCCTTTAAACATCTAATGAAGAATTCCGAGACTGTAGTATGAAGTAGTTACGACCGTGGTCGTGTTGCCCCCACATAGTAGATGAGACAAACAATCGTTAAGCAGTGTTGCCGCTTCTGCGCAGTCACAGCCCTTTGGAAGAACAGGGGCGGAGCAACTTGAATTGTCGCCATGGATTGTCTTTAGGTAGATAACGGTCATTTGCGTTCTCGCTATTCATCTTCCCCTCCACCCAACCCGACGAGTAGTGCCCGTGAGTTGTGTTACCGCAATAGAGACCATATAGGTGTTCACGCATTATCTGTTGCACTCTTACTGGTTCTAAAATTATTAGCAGATCTCAAGTCTTTACACTTTTTTTTCTTCCTTTCGTTAGTATTACAATAGGTCTCCGGGCACTTAAGTCGATGACATACACGAAATTGAAAAATTGAAATGCAAATTGCTTTTTCTTTAGATATATTACAGATGCCACAACTTACGGAACTGACTCGTGCAGGTTCAGGCAGGTAATGTATATGTGTTAGGTAGGAGAAGGATATTCATTGGCTAGGGGTGAAGCTTTGTCCAAGGTGTCACACGTTCTTTTGCCCTCTTTGTCGCGCGCACTTTGTGCCACGTCACACAAGGCCAGCCTAACAGAAGTCGACTTAATGCGTGTGATAAATAAAGCACGACAAAACCAAACAGCACCGCCACTCTCCTCCTCCCATTCCAAAATAGCGGCAAACAAACGCTTGCTCCAGTTTTGTCCCTTCCCCGAACCCTTCCACCCCGCCTAACACACAAACACATCTCCTCGTGGTGTTGGGTAGAGAGAGATGAAGAGAGGTTCCGTTTCAGAAGTTGTAATTAGTTTTGACCCAGGGTAAATATTTCTTACACACTGTACGTGTTCCTGCGTGTATTATATTGCGGCTTTGGCGACAGTTATAAGCTTAAAACTTAAAAAAAAAATTGTTGCATCGTTACAAATCTTTGTGTCACTAGGGAAAGAAAGATAGAAGTATGTGACGAGGCAATGTCGATAGTACCCCCTCCGTATATGCGCGCGCGCACACACACACACACGCACGCGCACACACAACATAAAAGACAAAACATTCAGAAATAAAGTCTAAATAAAAATCACCCTACCTTTCAGTTTCCCTCCTGTTTGACTGCTTCTCTCTTTCTCGTCGTCCCCCCCCCCCTTTCTCTATTTACTTAAAAATCTGAATGATCTAAAAATGTCCGTTTTATGTATCGATGTGAGCAAGAAAAACACTTTTTAGAAACTTCTTACGTAAGTGTGCAATTATTTTCACGTTTTAAATGAATTTAAATATCACAAGATCTGAAGGCTAACCATTCGGGGAAGAGGACAAAATTGAGGAAGATGAGATGGAGAGAGAAATGCCATACTTAAGAGTGTGTATGAAGAAATTGTGTAGGTTGAGTAACAACTAATGTCGTGACATTCTTTTCTGCTCTCTCTCTCTTTGTGTCTGTGTGTGCGCGCGCGCGCATGGAATTGGGAAGCAGCTTTCGACATAAGAACAGCTTAGGATTATGCCAGGGACATTGTTTTACTTCATGCCTACAACGAACATTCCTATCCTGAAGGAATGAGAGGATATGTCATTCGTTACTTTATAACACTATAATTAGCGAGAGCCTTGTCTGTAATCACGGGATCTGTACAAGGAGCGATTGTTGGCGGTGATAAATCAGTTGATGTCATTAGTAGAGAGATTCGAGTCGCCCGGTAGCGTAGTGGATAAACCCTCTCTAGTCACCACTGCAGTGAGAGGTCCCCGGGGTTCAGATCTCGTCTCAGGACATTTTCTGCAGTGACACCTGTTTGCAGGGTTCACCGTCGGGTCGGGGATAACATCGATGTTTTACACATACAGAGGAGAAATAAAACAACTGTAGCAATCGTATATTTATACTTTTTTTTAAAATACGTGGCAATTCCCATACATCATTTTCGGTTTTTTAAAAATCTGTTATAAACATAACCCTGACCCAGCCACACTAAGCGCAGTCTCTAGATGAGGCGGGCACCTTCATGCCTTGCCCACACGTTTGGCGCGCGCAGGTGAGGAGGGCGGGTGGTGGGACAGGAGGGTAAAGAGTCAACAAAAGGTTCAGTCTTGACAACGATGACACAGGCCACGTTTCGCGGGGTGGGTGGAAGTGGGGGTGGGGGGATAAGAGACGGTTCGCGGCTGGATGAGCCACATAGAAAAGAAAGAAAAAAAACCTAACCTCCCCTTGCTCGAGTCGTTCTGCTTCGTCATTGACCGAGAAAAAAGGTTTTTACCTAACACGGTGTTATGTCATCCTTGCAGCCAGCTTCCGGTGTGCCACTCCACCTTCCCCACTATCCCCACCCCTCACCCAATTCAACATTTCCTCCCTCTTGACGCCAATACGAAGAAACACTTGGCGCCTATCTCTCACTCTACCCTCCTCCCTGCCCACTTCCCTACCACTTCCCGAAACCTAGAGGCTGGCGCCTAGCAGTTTTGCCTTCGTCACGGAGGAGGGGGTAGGATCAGAGGTTGAAGTTCGACGTCGGCGCGAGCTACCGTATTACGTCACAGGGTAGCTATTTTCACGGCTCTTAATTTACCAGTTATAGCTTTTAGTCCGGCGGCGGCTTTGTTTTCAGCATGATTCGAATGGTCGCCCTCTCGTTCTGTCGTTGCTGCCAGCGCTCTAACAGTTGCGAGATGCTGAAAGTAGTCACGGACAAAAAGTCAGCTCCCTTGGCGAGGGTTGCATTAAAGGAGACATCTATTACCAGGAACTCGTTGCATCTGCGCGGTTTGATAATGAACGATTGTCACCAGCAGCTGATCGTGACGCACATTCCACCCACTCACCGTAGGGCGAGTGATGCACATCCGTTTTCAGCTGTGAATCGACAAAGCAGACGACACGCAGCAGAAGTCTTCTGCTACTAGGTCTGTGAGGTGCATGATAGAAATCTCGAAAAATCTTTCTGACCGGGTGGCGGGTGAATACAAGGGCGGTGGCGGTAGTGGTTGCTTGGGAAGCGCGAGAGAAGGGGTGAGTGTCGTCATCCGTTCAACCAGCAAAAAGGCAGAGTCGGGTCTCGCACAGTCGGAATTTTACCTGTTAGCGATTGTACCTGTTCAGATGCACGGTACGGTTGCACGGAAGTGATACATTGCGAAAAATCGTAACATTTTATGAAACAAAGTAACAACGCTCATAGCTAGCTTGTGTAATTTGGTCTGGTCTTTAATGGTCCTTTTTATTTTTGCTCTCATCAAGTTTTTTGTTTATTTGTTAGTGTCGCTGCTGTTGGCCTTTTGCTGTCGTCGTTGTGCTCTCTACTTCGACAGAAAACCCAGAGACTAGCGACTGGCACTGTCGACCGTAGGGAGAGCATTTGGGAAGTTGGGGGACACGCACAACACAATGAGGAGTGACCAGACAATAATCTCAGAAATCCGAAAGTGAGGGCTGCTTGATCAGAAGCGTCTCATCCCCAGGACGAGTTTTCCGCTTCTCAGGCACGACCATCCGAAAACAAGGATTTCAAGGAAGCAATGCATTTCTTTCATGTTCCGGCCCATCCGTGGGATTAGGTGGGACTAACATTCGCAGAGAATTGCCGAAGGTACCCTCAAACACTCTGCTGAAGAGGTTGCAATCACAGCGGCTGGAAGTCCGGAATCGACACGACAGGGTACTTTGCCACTGCGCAGTGAAACGAAGCGTATCGGACAAAGTGCGGAAAAAGGTGGGGGCGCAGGGGCGAGAGGAGGGAAGGGGAGGGAGCGCCCATTATCGCGCAAGGTGCAGCAGCAGCGACACGTAAAAGGGCAGTGGCAGTCACCGGTACCTGATGTAAAAGCCTCACGTGACGCAGTGCCGGCAATGGGGACGTGCCTGTCATGATTTGCGCGTGACGTAACGCATTACCCACCCGACACATCGCTCGTTGCCTTGTGTGTTTGGAATTTGGGGTGGAGGAGAAGTGGAGGTGGGGAGGTCCCTCGGTCAGGAAATCACTTACCCTCTCTACCGTTCTGTTTCTTCATTATTCACCCCAGGTTTGGAAAACACTTCTTCAGGTTTGTCTTTTAACTGGCGTGCAGGTGCATTTCTGATCCCCACCCGAGTCTGCTTATTCACACTTGTGCGTTATTTTCTCCGTTTACGTGTTCGGTCCCTACGCGCCTTGTTGGCCTTATCAGCGCTTGGATTTTCTGTTGTGTGGGCCATTCGTGTTTTAAAACTACTACTGCACTATACTATTACTATGCCTTAACTATAGCTCTGACAAAGGTTTTCTGCGGTCAGCATTCAGTAATTAAATTGGATTTTTTAGGTTCGTGTTTTGCAGCTTACTAAGAAAAATCTCACACTGCGTGCGCAGACTAGAACATTCTAAAAACATCTTTTAAAAGTTTTTAAATCTTAAACGCATAAAATATATTAATACTAATTGGTATTAATACAACTAGAAAAACAATATTAGTATTATTAATGTCATGAATCTGTCTTATTACCTAGTGTATTATTGTCCTTGATGTTAATGGTTTGCAATATGACTAGCAATACAATAAAACATCAAACCTTTTGTATAGCGACTCCTTCCTACATACCGACATATTTTTTCACGGACTGACAACACTAAGTAAAACATCTCTCCATTATAACTACCTGCCCATATCAGCACATATCAGTTGACTACTTTATCAACGACCTTTTGCAGAAGAAACGTGTTTATGAAATGAGATCCTTGTGAACGACTGTTTGTTATGTATTGTGACTTTTTTGGTGGAAAATTCGCGTTTAAAAATACATTTAGTAAAGCATTTTAGCAGAGAATCTTTGTCCACCACGATAGCTAAGGCCGTAATTAAGAAGAGAAAGTAAGACATTTCCGCAGGACATGATGGAAAACTGAAAAAAAGCGTCTTGTTTGCGAAGTTATCAAGCGATATCCGAACCCCGTGGGCACTACTTCATATTTCTTTACTCTATTTTCCGCTTTATAACTACTGTTCTAGGGGTAAAAATATCAACGAAGTCTGGAAACCGCTTTATGATTTTGGAAACAACACAGACGTCCTCGAGTTCCCAGTGTTGTTCCCGGGCAAAGACCTGTCCTCTCTCTTGGATAGTTGGTTCCCCTAAAAATCTTCAATCAAGCGCAGCAATGGCGGAATAAGTAAGGATGACCGAGTAAAAGCGAAAACGACAAAGAAAAGTAATATGATATGATTTTAGGAGCTTCATTTCCAACATTTAAATAAATGAACTTGAATTTCTAGGGATTTGAAGTCAAGCTTTCAGGAATGAAATCAGTCTGGTCGATTTCCTTACTTAAACCCTCTCAGTTTCGACCTGATCTTGTTGGATTTAGTAAGTCTTAATAAGAAGGTATTTACTGTGTGAAGAATTATGGTTTAGTAGGCTGGGGATTTTCCGCATACTCGGGAGTTTTGCACTCATAACTTCTATGAAGACCTTGAGACAACTGTATACTGATGGGATGTGTGGTTGGTCTAGTTGCTTACCTTTTGTTAATCACTGTTGTAAAGGCGGTTTGTGGGTCGGCTAGTTTACAAGAAAGTGTTGTGATAATTACTGAACTTACGTTGGCAGTCTGCTCGTGTTTTATAAATATTTGTAGAAAAGAAAATTACCGAATAGATTGCAGCAGGAAAGATGCTCCTGACACCCAGAGGCTGGGTTAGATGATCGCTAGCGGCTAGTAGTCAGCTAAACTACTAGTATCTTATAAGTATTTAGCGCGGCCACATCCGCTCCTGGGTCATGACATCTCACCTTTACGCAGAAATCGTGTTGTTTCTACATAATTGACAGTATCTTTTTAACAGCTGGTAGTGTTTGAGTGGCCTTTCACCTTCAATTCGACATCATGTTATGGCAGCAGTGTGGGCGGCCTGGATATCGCGATTTCATGTTGGATTTTAAAAGCCGCGGCATCTGAAATGAACTCGATGTGGGGGATGGACCAAATCATTCGGAGAATGTCAAGCTGTCGGCGTGAATTCCTAGTGGCGATGGGGTAGGGGGTTGGGGCTGGCTGAGTCGGTGGCTCTATGCAAACTCTGGAGGCCTAAAGCCCTCGTCTTTGGTTTCATACAGGTCACCCATTTGCCTACTGTTCCTGCCAGTTGTTGGTACTCGTCAAATCTGATTTTGGCGATCCAGTGTCCAATGAGCCTAGACTGTCCTTCCTCGATGCTGCCTTTATGATTTTTTCCAGGTAATCGTAGAGCTCGTCCTCTTTGTTGTCTTCGTCGGAGTCTAGACTTGGACAATGGGAATGTTGTAAGGTCTGCTGGCTGCAAAGGGAAATGTGTGTGCAGCTGATGATGAATCAAACTACGAGGAAGCCTTGTTTTTTTTAACCCCACCACCACCATTAGAAAAAAAAACCACCAAACGTTTAATTGGTGCATCACAGTTGCCATGAAGGAGTATGGGCGAATAGGCCATTTCCAAATTTCCAATATCCTGGCTAGCTCCACGCCGCCAGCAACTGGAGCAATATCACGATGAGCTAATCCAGTTCTGTAAACACCTGCCACATCCAAAGAGCACCGTTTGGTGGCGGCGAGATCTAAGCCCACATGCATACCATCTTGGTGACAAATGCTTTACTGCTGGCCCACTGGGACACCCAAGCATCGTATTCGGCGAGAAACTTGAAAATCGCTGAGATCATCTTTAAAAAAATATTACTGTTGTTGCAACTGTCGCAGCTGTTTCTGACAAGTCCCCTCCCCCACCAAGAAATATATGCTGGTCAGTGTGACCTTGCCTACTCATTCTAAGAGTACAGTGGTCGTTGCTGAAGAACTGCTTATCTAAACTTCTCTCCCACTATCTCTTATTTCTTCTGACCATGAGTCGTTTTGTGAAAGAGAAGAGGAAAAGGATGAAAACGCTAGAGGAGAAGGGGAAGTGGAGAAAGGAAGACGGCGATGAAAAACATAAAGGGTAGAGGGGAGATGGAGACGAAAACGCGACGAAAGAGGCGATACAAGGCTGTTGTCGTCTAAAAGATTCTCGGGAAGGGGGAATGAACACAAATGTGACGTTCACGTAGCAAGATGAACTGCCCATCCCTCTCAACCCTCTTCCCACCCACCTACCATATCCCAACTTAACCCCACCTCCACTCCTGCTCATCGGCTGCCACCGAACAAGTCGATTTCTCGATCAAGATGGCCTAGTCGGGTCTCGGTCACAACCACGCCGGCTGCTAGTCGTTATCCCCTCGGTCTCCCCCTCTCTCACTCTCTTTCTCTGTTCACAAAACCACGCTGCACGTGCACATGTGACAGCAGCGTCGACGACCAATCAAGTGGCTTCCTTCTTCCGTTTCTCTCTCCTTTCCTCCCACCTCGTCTGGCGCGCCTCGGTCTCCCCCGTCTCCCCTTATGCTAGGCGCGGGCCTTTTTTTTTTTTTGACAGGAGAGCGACGACAGCCGCGAGCAGGTGGTCCTGACTCGGCCGGGCGAACTCGACACGCTGCGGAAGCTGTAGAAGCCATCGTCGGCGCTGCTTGTTTGTGTGAGCGCGCTCGCATCTTCGTAGAACGGACGCAGTACAGCGCACCCGCAGCACAGCAAAGTAATTGCAGGGATCTTTTCGCAGCAGTGGGCACCATCGACTCATCCGTCGGTCTGTTGTTCAAATACCGCGTTGCCGCCTTCATGCCGCCGCCGCCGCCGTTGCCTTCTCGTCGACGAGGAGAGAGAGATTTCCTGGCCGGCATGTCTTATGGACACGTGAAAATCACCGATTTGGCATTGCCTTCCATCCGCCAGTAATCTTCAGCTTGTGTGCCCCTGAAGCATTGAGCACTCTTTCTAGGGGAACGGGGGTGAAGGTCAGGGGTTGTTGGTGTTTAACGCCGTGTCAGCAGCAAAGCCCGTTAAAGTTTAGGACGTGCGGGGGTGTTGAGAATGAGGGTGAGGGGAACCGAGATGAAATATGTATGTGTGGGAAGAAAATCAAAGAGTCTGGTTTGCTAGTGGTTGGGACTGCATCGTGCTCAGGGATGGGTGGTGGTGGTGGTGGTGGGGGGGTAATGAATGATTGGCGAGAGCTGTGGGGTAAATGACTCTGGGACTGCGGCTGGCACACCAGGTGCGGCAGAGTTGCGCAGCAGATGCAGTAGTGTGACGCGTGGTGCCCAGCAGCTGTGTCAGCGGTAAGTCATAGTCATGATGGTCATCAGCAAGTGGCAGAGAGGCTGGGAGGAGAGGGTGGAGGAGGCGTTTCGTTATTGGGGGTGACACATTAAAAAACGTATGTCGACACGCACATCTAAACTCACACACATATTAATTTAAACAAAAAGAAAATTGACGCAACTTTTTGTTTGTGTGTTTTAACTTTTTCAAGTCGTAAGACGAGGTGTATCAGATGATGAAGTGTGAAAGTGACCTCTTCACCGCTGTTTGCACCTCCCACGCACGCCGTTCGGCAAATCAAGAAGCTCCACGAGACAATAATGAAAATTGTGGGCTCGGAATTAATCTTTGTCAACAGCTTGTTTTACACATCGCGTGAGGAATTTATGGACCAGACATCTGGAAGTCCTTTTGTCGTCAGGAAACATACACGAGTTTTTTTTTCCTTTTTATAAACCCCTTACTCTTTGTATATATGCACTATGTGGAGGAGATATAGCGTAATCATATAATTGTGAGAGAGAGAGACTGGTCTATAAAAAGAGTCGACATGTTTGCGTTCCTTGGAAAACAAAGGCACATCAGGGTCGCCCAGCTGTCGAGTTTCTGAGCTAGCAGAAATGGGCGCGAGCTGATCTCACCGCACAACATGCAAGCAGCACTGCCACTTCTATCTCTCTGCCTCCCATCCCCTCACCTCACCCCCAGCCTGCCGGTTGCGGCCAAGATCGCTCGTGCAGTCGTCGTGTAAACAACCTTAGAGTGCGCCGCCGCCACTGCGCGCACGTTCACATGGGACTTCCGGGGCCAGCGCTGTCAGCTGTTGCAGCGTGTGTGCTTGGCTTTGCAAACATCATCGTCGGAGGTTGAAGTGCCTCGCGCGCTAGTCTAGCTAACAGCTGTATGTCAGATCTGTTTTGGGATCGCAGACGCGCCTCCCTTTCTCTTGTCGCCTGCTTCCCTGCTCGCTCTTCACGCGAATTCTCGCAATGTCTCGCAGCGTCCATGTTGTGTGTTTGACTTGCACAGGGCTCTGCCACTCAACATAATCAAGTGTCAAGATCTTAATTCGCTGCTCTTCCCAAACATGTCTTCTCCAGGCTGCGGTCTTGCGAATGCACTAGCTAGCGGTGCACGCGGCCGGATCAAAGAAGAGCGAGCGCGTGCAGCAGTCTCCGCGCTGTCGCCGGTTAGCTGCCGGAAATTGGCCGGGTCTCAGGCCGTCGGAGCGCTCTGACAAAATTAGTGTGACAGCGTTTGACGTCAAGCGACCTTAAAAAACGAAAAGAAAACCAAGAAGTTATGCCGCCAGGAAATGTTTTTGTCAACTACTCCATGTTTTGCATTGAGTAAAAAAGAAAAGCAGAAGCTATGCCGCCAGAAAATGTTTAATGAACTTCTCCATGTTTTGCATTGAGTATCGTCATCGCTACATTCACATAAATAAAAAAAAACAACACTTCGCCCAAGCAGATCTGTCAACTCATGAACTGTTCAGGCGCTGTGTAATCCAACACATATTGTCGCTAACTTATGCAAAAAAAAAAAAAAAAAAAAAAATCATTACAATACCAAGGTTTGCACCACTGCTGTCTCCTATTCCCTTTCCATGCCTTAAGGTGCTCATAAATTTTTTCTCCGGTGAAGGTGCCCACAGGGTACCTTTATGTACGAGAAGGGAAATACAATACACTTAATATTTTTTTTAATGACAAAAATTACCACTGCGGACAACTTGGCACATTCATGGAAAGGATATTATACAGAAGTAAGCTGATTATCTTGGCAGAGAGCCAAGATAGCGTTTTAGCCTTTGGTTTGTTCAAACATTAAAAAGGGCAAGAAAGCGACCCACAGTAACCGTCTTCTTACACTCCAGTTTATCAACAGAAACGCAGTGAAGCTTGCGGGTTGATATTTTCTTTGAATAGGTAACAGCGTACATTACTCCCATATTTGGTTACATTTTAAAGACGGAAGTGTTTTCAGAAAAAAGTTTGCTGTTCTTGAGTGGAATTAGTGGTTAATGTCATGGCAGTCTTTTATCAGTAAAGCTTATCATTTTCAGAAATGTAGTAAGCTCATGATCCTTACAGTGGGCTAACTGTTGCTAGATATTAAGAAGTAAAATGCTTGTAGCTGAATGTAGGAGCAGCTTTGAACTTGGAGTGGATGAGCATCAGATATCCTCCCATGTTCCCCATTCCCTTTTGTGGTTTTGTGAATGTCACATGGGGGTCATGGGGTGGCGAGAATGGGATGAGTAGTGGGAATGGGAATGACCCATTTGCAATCTAGTGTTTAAATGTTTACAACATTATTCAGTTTAGCACAGCTAGAGTATTTAATATACGCAATGCTCATTGAAAGTACATTGTGTGAATTGTTTCAGGAGATTGACCGAATATGGCTGTCCAGCTCCTTTCTGAATCCAGACATAAGGTACTTCAAATAGTCTACAGTTCTGTCTCATCCGGACAACATTAGCATTTTAAAATGTTGCATATTCTTCATCACTGAAAATAATTGTGGTTATAGTCAATTGACTAGTCCACCTGTTCATCTTTCTCTGCAGATTTATGGCACTCTCCATCCTTACTGTTTGTTGCCTGATTCTTCTTTGTGTCTGATGTTTGTCTTTTATTACTTTTATGCATAGCCTAACGCTAACCCTTCCATCATTTATATTCGCTCCATGTCTTAAACTCTGAGAGCTTGCTTCTTCATGAGTGTGTTTATATGATGTATAAATCACACATTATTATTAAATATAGGATGAGATGAGAGGCTCACTTTTAATATAAAAAGGGGCCTCTGTAGATGTACTATTTTTGTGATGTTTCATAGCATTGAAGATAGTCCATGTGTCTGATGAATTAGCCACAAAACCAAATAGGATGAAATAAGTGGAAAGTTTGAAAGGGAAGCAAGTATTACAGTTTGATGTACTTTCCATTGCAGAAAGCCGCTGGTTTTATGTGTGCAAGACATCCGCATACAGACCACAGGACATGTACAACAGCATGCCGAAACAGACCAGATTGGTCCAAGAGGAGAGAACTCTATGGGCAGCACAGGAGGGGGCACAGATCGGCTGCAGAATATTCTTGTCAAAGGGCTTTTTATTGGACAGGTGCAGTACGGTGACATCAAAATTCTACTTTCATGACTTGTGGATCCTTGTTATTGCTTTATCTGAGAAATTAGCCATGAATGGACAGAGCTTTTTGCTAGCCCAAGGGAGTCTGAAAAAAGATGAAGGCAAATTGAAGCAGACATTCTGAATCTTTGTTTTGATTTTGCAGGAACATGCATTGAAAAAAAAATCTATTATGCCTGTGATGTGTCTAATTTGACGAATAAGTAGGGCTATATATTGCTGAACTCACTTTTTTATGTTTTTATTACTTTTTCCTGAGCGTGGTTCTAAGTTGTTTTACAAGGAGAAAATTAGTCTAATGGCCTGTTTAACTTTACTGGTTGTGCAGTTCTTTGGAGTGAGGATCCAGAATTTGACGGTGGTTCTCCTGAAGTCAATGATTCCAGACAGCCTTGTTCATGTAACTGCAGGAGAAATACTTCTGGACATCACAATTTATAATGAAAAGTATGTCACCATAATTTTTATGACTGATCTCACAGCACAGTCCTTTTACAGCAAGGAGAAGTTAGTTTTTCTGTACAAGTGCAATATGATTTGGCGAGTAATTTCATTTATCAGATTTGTCAAGTGATTAAATCAGACCTTAAATTCAGTCACTTTGAAGATGTGATAGGCTTCCTTTACCTACTCTAAATAAGGTACTTTGATTATGTGTAGTAGTATCTTAAATCTTTTTGTCTTTTTTAGTTACGTCATGAAGACCAACCTCAGCTCTGTTCTTTTCAAGGCTTTGAGAAGTGCACCAGGGGTATGTACCATAAACCAGTTGTTCTTAAGTTACCGGCTTTGTAGAACATGGCTAAATGTAATGATGTTAACGCCACAAGTAAGAAGGAATAGCATAGATAATGGAAGTGATGGCGATATGTACAATCTCTTGCTTTGTAAGAAAAAACAAAAAAATTTAATTTTTAAAAAGTAAGAAATTTCAGGAAAACTATTAAAAAAATACCCAGGAAAATTACAGAAACATTGTTTATGCATGCATTCCTATGAAACAATTTATATACTCATAATAAAAGAAGTGACAATCAAATTGAATTCATAGCAAAAACTACTTGTAGGTCTAATATTGTTTGAAGATGAAGATGTGTGTTAAGGACCATCTGTACTACTAATAAAGTGCAATCATACAGCTTAGCACAGGAGGTGAAGGTGGCTTACAAAAATTATGTTGTGGTAAATACTCTCCCACCTGCCCCCAACCCCTGTTTTGTGAAACAGTTCAGTAATGCAGTAATGCAGCCAGTCTGCAATCAGACTTGTAGAAAACTTGTTGTGCAACCTATGCACTTAATGATGTATTAAAAAAAACCAATGGTGATCTTGACTTTGTTGGATCATTGTTTCCCCAGGAAGCTGATGCTCAGAATTGCCTGGCAGAGTTGTCTGTCACATTACAAATGGAGGCAAGATCTGACACTACCAAACCTCTTCAGTTAACAGTAAGTTGTAACCATTAGCATGAAAGTATTGTTGCATAGGTGTGTTGCAGACTGTCTGGAACTTTCTAGGTAGTCAGTTATACATTACCTTTATTGCCTTTAATTATGCCAGAGGGATTTGCTTTTGACAGTTGGTACTGAAGATTGAGCAGTGTCATGCCAAGGTTTATGAAAAAGTTCCAGATTGCAGATCATTTAAGCTAATTGATAGAGCTGCTGCAGTGTCTTGTCTAACGACCTTTTACATGTGAGTTGTTTCATAAATACAGCATCCTTGATAGGTAATATTTTGTTTTGTTATGTGTTTGGTGATGTCTGAGTAGTTTTTAGAAAGTTCATATTATGATTAACAGTATTGCTGGAATTACTTTTTCAGACTCTGAAGTGGCAAGTTCTAAAGCCACAGATGATGCTGACAGAAGGTAAGGAAATATGGCATTGATGGTTTTTAATAATTTGCTATTCTTATAGAACTGATAGTGTTTGATAAAAAAGATACACTTTATATAGTTTGTCTTTAGATTAGGCATACGAAGACATGGATGTATAAAATGTGGGCAATTGCATGGATGCCTATGAAAATGTACAGGCGGCTTACACAGTGCAGTATATTGGTTCACAAGACTTAATGGAGGTTAGGTTGAAAATGTTATTCATATTTGTAATGGCTTTTTAAAGTTATCTTTGACTTTTCCAGGTTTTCTTCAAAACTTACCCAAGTCTCGATCTTCAGCAGCTGAAGTAGAGAGCAGCGTTCAAGGTCACTTGTTTATGCCTGTAGTGTGTAGTATGTGTTTAAAAACAATTCATTTCATTTTCTACCTTCTTGCTCAGCTAGATCTGGATAAGAAAACTAATTTCATTTGTGAATTTTAGTTCTTGTATCAAGGATTATTTTTATTTTAGTAATTAAAATGAACCTTTGTCAGAGAAGGGTAAATAAATTATATTTACTCCAACTGTGGTTCTTTCTAAGCAATCAGTTCATGCAAAACATATTTTCATGACAGACATTGATGATGACGAGCTATTTCGCACTGTGGATGGACCAGGCATATCAGGAAAGCTTGCCATACTGGGTCAATTGGTAATTGAATGCTCATTTTTAGTGTAAAGTCTGGTTTCTTTTTTCCTCATTATTAGGTTTACACAGGAAATATAGATGTACCCTAAAGCCATTTGTAGATTTAAAAAAAAAAATTCAGAAGTGTTTTGCATCCGTAAAATTCCTAGCAGAACATCAGTTATGAACAGAGATAGTCACCAGATCACTAGCTGTAGAACTTCATGAAAAAACAAGCCTTATCTAAAATTTTGCTATAGATAGCTGAGCCACTTATTTAGTACAGTAGAAACATATACTTGAGTGAGTCCTGATGTCATACTTAAGGAACTGTCAGAGACAAAGGCAGTGCACTTTATGATTTTGGAAAAATTCTTCTAAAATAAAAAAAATAGAATGACAAATTTCTTATGAAAAACATACTTCTAAAAAAATGTCCACACAAGAAGGCAATTGGGACCTTATATCTGTGACTTAGTTTATTTTAAGCTATATCCAAGGTGAAAAATATTGCATTGTCAGGCAGAGGTGGCCTTTGAGGGTGGCAACTGGGGCAATGGCCACAAGGCCCGCACCTGAGGAGGGCCTCCCCCCACAATGGGAGATTCTTGTGGTAGAGCATATAGCCTACACTTATGGCAGTTGGCCTTACATATGACACTTGCCCAGGGCACTGCAGGGCCCCATGTACTGCTAAGGCTGCATCCGTTGTCAGGACTTAAGCACGCAAATCATTTACAAAATTTCTTTTGGCTTAATTATTTATTTTAGATGTAAATTGTTTTTATCATTTTTATCATCAAACAGCTTCAGAAATGCTGAGTCTCATCTCCATTCTACGTTTTGGGTGATCAGTTTTCTTTCTCTGCTAAGAACTAAAATGAATGCATACAATATTCTTTTTGACCCTTTTTCCTCCTTGGCAGTAAATAGATTTCTTGTGATGTTACTATGTTCCACTTCTGAGTACAGAAGTTTGTTCCCTTGCATGATGGGGAGTAGGGTGGGGGTAAAATAATTCCTGTAAATACAGCTATTGAATGCAAGCAGATATTGTTCACCTGTCTAGAAGTAGGATTTCAGATTTACTTTGTTCCTCTATAATTATTTTCCTTTCAGTCAGTAATAGGTTGATTTAAAGAGTTTTGATTATCTGTTTGCTCATTTAATTTATTGGTTTTTATTCCACTAAGCCCCTCCCCCTCACCTTGTTATTGCTTGCTTCAAACTGTATTCTTTTTTGGTCTTGAAACAGAGAGCTTTCAGTTTCGAAATCTTGGACTTGGATGTGAAAATTGTGAGAGAAACAAAGCAGAGGTGAGAGTCTTTTAGCTTTGTCACCATTTAAATGCTCTATTGTATTACAAAAGTTGATTGGAAAGCTAGGTCTGATTTGCC
Organism: Pomacea canaliculata; assembly: GCF_003073045.1. Lineage (NCBI taxonomy): Eukaryota > Metazoa > Mollusca > Gastropoda > Architaenioglossa > Ampullariidae > Pomacea > Pomacea canaliculata. The sequence goes on from NC_037593.1 coordinate 6,868,291, forward strand.
TTTCAAACCTATGTGCATGTATAAGGACAGAGAGAGAGATTTTTCAGGCATTGTAAAAAATAATTTTACCTATCTAACTGAAGTCTACCAGCACCATTGAAAAACCTGCAAGTAGTATAAACTTATGTGTGTTTATATTGCAGAAGTCTTGCAGTGTCTTTGAAACAGTTCCAGGTGTGTCTTACCAGTTCCTTGACAGCTCATCATCTGCTTGATTTTAGCTTTACTTTGTTATTGGAGGGTAAGCATCAAGTTCTGCATTATTTTGTTAGAAAAGCGTGAGATCATTGTGATTGGGAAGCAAAAGACTAGTAAGCTGTTATGTTGATGGCTCTACCACTGAGTATCATTCACTGCACTAGCTTTAAACTGTGGGCTCCGTAAGTAGTTGTAAAAGCAAAAGGTAGTTCAATATTTTTATTAGCATTTATTTTCCAGAGGACTGATAGAACTACATGTGTTCAATCAACTCAATTGTTACAGCACACAGGCACACACACACACTCTCTCAAACCTGCGTACCCACCTTTGTACACATCCATCTGTATGTAGGCACACATGAATTTATGCTTACATACCCCGATCTTGTAATCATAAAAGAATGTAATGTATCAATGTTTTTATACCTTACATATTCCTTTGATAATCTGTGCTGCTTGTCTTTCAGAATTCCTAACAAAATCCCCCCAAGCACAGTTTGCAGAACTTAGTAAGATCAGAATAAAAACAGAGGCAAGTATACTTATGTCCCTGATTTTGGCTTTATGTGTCTATTAAGTGTGTTATTATTAAAGAAAAAAAATATGTATATTTGGTGAAATACTTCATGTCAATCTATTCTTACATGTTAGTAGTTTTTCAGTCTCGCTCCATGCTGCAACATGTTTTGAGAATAAAATAATAGTAGCATTCATAAAGTCTTCTTTTGAACAGAATTAGAAGATGTTAGTCTAGTGCATGTTACCAAACTTTCTATCTTCCACCCATTTAATGAAAACGTTAAAAAAACTGCTTTATGGGTCTTTACTGCATGATGCTGATTATACCACCTAAAGAGACCATGTGCAGAAGTTGCATGTTGACAATAGTTAGTAACCAGAGTTTATGAATTAATAAGGAAATGACATAATACTGAACAAAAAGTAGCATCTGAATGCTTCAACACCTTCTGAATAAATTAAGTAGAGCTTTTTACCTGACAGTTTATTTCTTGGGAGTAGATTAGAAATATTCCTTGTGTAACATTTCAGTGGTTGATCTGTTCTTTCTGATGCTGTAGAATACTTTTATCTCATTTATATATATAGTAATTATAACGATTTGGTAAACTGTTTTTCTTTAAAACCCCAAAACTATTGAATTACCTGAAAACTTTAGAAGAAAGCCTTTTAAATGGAATATTTTTTCCCAAAATGTGTTTTCTATCCCTGCAGAGATTCTGCTCTTTTAACTCCATTGTGGAAGACAATGTTGCCTGTTTACAAAATCTCATGCAGTCTTTCGGACTGTCTGTAAGTTTTTTTGTGAGAGCATGCACACAAGCATGCTGTGCACTCTCAAATTGCAGCTTCAGTTACGCTTTCAAATCTGAGCAACAGCTTTGTATTTGCTATTTCGTTTTTTCTTTATTTTTTGTTTTGGCTGCTCTTTTGTCCCCTGATCTTTTGATACCAGGATTGATTTGTTGAATTGCAACATTTTGGTTGCGTTTCTTCAAGTGAAGGCTTGGTTTAAATTGGGGTGTTGTGGATTTGCATGAGGAACCTTACTGTGCTGTTATGTTCTGCAAATCCTGCAGTTTTGTGCTGCTGCATTTTGGATGTCCTGCAGTCTGGATTTTTGGTAGCGTCAGCATGTAGGTGTGTAAATTTGCTATTTCATTTGATGGGCATGTGTCTTCTGTATCAGTGTTTGCTTTGGACAGGGAACTGATTGCTGAAAGTGAAAGACAGGGTTGCACTATGCAGCAAGACAGCTTTGTTTTAAAAAAAAACCAATCAAACTCTGACATAATCAATATTCATCAACATTTCACTTAAAATCAGAATTCAGGATAAAATCACAAGTTTTTTTCATCTGTCACAGCATATCAAACTCTTGCCTGTTTGTTCACATCATGAATGCCTTTTGGTTGATCAGTTTTCACTGTCATTCATAAAACATAAAGGCAATGGGCAGTATTTTTTTTAGACCTTTAGGATGTTTTCCTAATATAATTGAAGCAAGTTAAAAATAAACAGGAATTTTTTCCCCCCATGGGAGATCTAAATTTAGCTGTTGAGACTGTAAAGAACACTTGTTGGGTGCCTAGTCCTCAAAGTCAACATGTATTTTATCTTTCAAGTGTTAGGATGTTGGACTGGCTTCTTTTTCTGCATTGTCAATTCATTGTTTCATTCATCATTCAAGGGAGAAAGGGAAATTTTTCCATTTCTTGGTCAAGATATTGATGCAAATTAAAAAGAGCAGAATTCTCCAGATCTTCTGTGATCATCTTTGCATGTAGTGGTTATGTAAAGAGCAGACAGAATTAATGCTGCTGGTGCTAAAGTTGTCAAATTGCTTTTTTGTTTGTTGAAAAATGGGAAATGATGAACTCATTATTTCTTCATTTGATTGTGCCCTTATAAAGAGCTTGAGTTTATGCATGATTTATTTGTTTGTTTAAAGACTAGATTTTTTTGTACTGTTGTGCATTTGGAAAAATACATTAGTTCATGCTTGAGCATCTGCACATGCATTGTGTGCACACACACACAAAGAGATTTTGTTGCCCTTGTTCAATGGATAACTGTTTAACTTTCACTGGTCAAGCCTGAACTTTGGTTCTTGAGACTGATGGCTCATTGTAATGTGTAGGTTTTCTGTGGGAGATATAGAGCCCACAGCTAATCCTTTTCCCATAAGTAGCAGTCATCTCACTTTCCCTTGTCATTACTTGACTTGAAGATGAAATTTCTGTTAGTGCATTCGAATGCATGTATATGATGGGCTGATTCTGGGAACATATTTCCCATTGCCTCATGGTGAAGTTCAGTAATTTGCCAGATTTTAATTGAGCCATGCAACATATTTTAAATTGCATGTTGGTTTCATAAATGTGGGAGTTTATCAAGTAGGTGATGCAGATATTAAACTGTAACCATACAGAAGCTGAATCTGTGACCAAAGAACCTTCCACAGCTTATATGAATTCAGATGGGCTATTTATGAGCTTATCATCATGTGTTGTTTTTTGTTTGGTAGTATACTAACGAAAGCTTATTTTGAAATGTGTAAATGTTCCTTATAGCGATTGATAATTTCTGGCACAAATTTTAAAATTGAAAAGACCTTTTGTTTTTATTAAGGAAATGAAGATTGAGACTAAATCATGTTTTTCCCAACAGTCTATAAGAGATACTGTTGAGATGACAGTGAAGATCTACAATGGTTTTTTCCATTATCACCATGAAGAAGTGCAGTATTGGTCAGCTGTGTTCTGGCGAGTTTCTAAAAGGGACAACCCTCCTGCTGTTGTCAGGCAAAGATCACCAGAAAAGCTTTTCATCAAAAGGTACACTGTTACATCTATTGTAGTTGATGACAACCAATATTTTAACAGTTTTGCTGGAGAATACTTGTCTGAAGCGTCTTGGCTCAAAAGTGAACAGAATAAACACTATTGCTTCCATATTTAAAATGATCCAATGTCAGTTATATGTAACAATCACTCGCGTTTACCTGCATGCCTGCACATTTGCGAGTTGTTTTGTACACTCCCCTACATGCAGTGTCCCTCCACTTGCTGTGTCTCCTTGGGAAGTGAAGCGCTGGCTCACAACAGTTAATTTAAATTGTCTTGCCCCTTTTTGGTTCCATTGTCTAAAAAAGAACCGAGATTAGTTATTCAGCCCCCATCACTGTGTGGGCTGTTAGCCTTAAGTCACCCTCTGTGACACTATATTTTCAGGGAACAAATCACTAAATTTAAAGATGCCTCTAATTTCCACCTGGAGCCTATTATTTCAAAGCACTTTTATTATTTTTCAGTGTTTATTAATAACTAATATTTTTCTAGCTGTTTAAATTCTTTTGGTCATGATTTGAAAAGTGGCAATTTTCAGTAATTGAGTTCGGGGCATTATCTCTTGGTGCTTGAGATAAAGTGATTTGATAACATCAGACATGTTTTTCCATCTTTCTCGAATGTTCCTCATGTTATTTTTCTTTTAATTCTAGTTCTCCATGGTTAGCTTGGCTACATGAGCGAAAAACCAATGTCATTCTCGACATGACACAACTGTCATCTGCCATCTCTTCAGCTGCCTGCACAGGCTTGCATTTGCAGCTTTCGCAAGCCAGGATATCAGCTTCTCTGAAGGCTGCACTAGGAGGTGAGAACTGATGATGTTTATTGTAGTGCATGTATGAATGTCAAACTGTACCAAAACAAAATTGAGTGATGTATGAGCATGAAGAGTCTCTAATTTTTTGTAGTTCTTTAAATTCATCAGTTGAAAACCCAAGTACACTGGCTACAGCCTTTGATATCAGTTTGGAAATTGAGGTACAGACTGTTTGGTGCTGCCACCTGGAGGCTAAAATTCCAGAAGAGGAGGTCATTAGCCCAGTGCATCATTGGGATCATGTCCTATATCTAGCTTTGCTTATTTTGAAGGTAATTTATGATTTGCTGTGTATGTTTTGTTAAATATCATCACCAACATGGATAATATTCTTATTTGGGTGTAAACACGTTATGTTCTGCCATAACATGACTAAAAATTTGATAATTGCTTTTTTCCAAAAATTTCAATAAGTTGTTTTGTATAAATTATGAATTTTGATTAATAAGATAAAATGCTTTGTGCTCTTTAGGTTCAGAAACTTGGCCATGAAGTGCGGATGGAAGCTTTGGAAAATAATCTCAGCTTAGAATGGTCAACAAAGACATATGAAGTTCTGTCACAGCTTATTACTGCTGTTAGTCGCCCTCGATCCTCAGCATCCCAGTTTAATGAATCCATACCGCTTGTTCTAAACTCGACTTTGGACAGAACACTATTGTTAGAGTCATCAGGTGTGCAGTCAGGAGCTAACGACCAGGTGATGGTGGCCAGGGAACAAAACCTGGTAGAGGAGGAGAGGGGGAAGCCATTGCCGTCTAATATTGCTAGTCCTATGTGGCATGTCTCGCTCATGCTTGATGTCTCCGACATCAATTTGTTCATCTGTGATAGTGCTGGAGGTGAGCATAGATCAGGCCTGTGTTACTAGTAAACATTCGTGGCATAGATGCTGCTTGAGCTGTACAGTTGTTTTTTTTTGCCTTGTCCGTGCCCCTTCAGAAATTTATTGCTCTCTAGACATGGTCAAAATCATGTTCTCTTTGAACTCATAAAGCTACAAATCTGCACTAAAAACAGGGTGAATGATGTTAAATAACTGGAATGGAGAGGTTTCTTTTGGGGAATTAAAATCATAAATATCCACCAGTGGAATACAAAAAAATAATTAAATATTTTATTAGAATATCTTCAAGAATTCAAATGCAACTTTATGTTGTCATTTTAGATTGAAGTTGCATAAATCTGTGAGCAGTTAATAACTGCATGCAGTCTAGTGGTAGCCTTATCAGTTTTTCAAATATTTTCAACTACAACTCCTGATTGTAGTTGTTAGGGAAGTAATTAAGGGAAAATTTATCGCTGAAGGGACTTATTCGTTTGTTCTTGCACAGCATGATGCATTTTTCAGTGCAACTGTTTGCTAAAACAAAAATGTGCCAACTGTTCATGATGCAGCTCAGAGTCTTGTGCATGAGAGCATGAATTGTAGCCACTGAATTGAGAAAATAATTTGTTAATTTTGTTTTAAAGGTAGTGGTGGGGGAAAAATGGAAAGAAAGAGAGTGGGTGTGTGCATGTGGGTGTATGTCATGCTGACTTTTGGTGGAAAAGAAAGTGAATGCTGTTGTACATATATAAACATGCATATATATTAGAAAGAATCTAATAACATCAATCTATTTGAATAATTTTAAGTTCTCTGAGAAATTCTGCAAAAGCTGTCCTGCATTGTTATGCATTTGTATTAAGATGTTGAGAATTTTTTTGTTGGTAACAGTATGCACATTACTTCATGTGAAAAGCATTGCTGTCCAGCATATGCCCTACCAGTCTTCACTCTCCCTGGATGTCTTCCGAATCTTGTACTTGAAGTATAGTGGCAAGGTGGTGTTCTCTTTTCTGATTTCCTAGGTTTTTGAAACACAGATGGACTTTTGTTTATACTTTGACATAAACAGCTTTTTTAGAAGATTGAATTATTTGATATTATGCTAAATATGTGTGCACTTCTCAGTCTTCTAATCTTTTAATGTCATCTCATAGAAGTGGTGTATATAAATTCTGAGAACTGATGATAAAAACATGCTTAGATAGAGCAAGCCATAGAAATTGTGGATAAATATTTATAGGTGCTGGTCTTTTATTTTTCAAGATTTGCATGAAGTGTCAGTTTTAGTGAAAACTTGTTGGGATGAATCTTTTGTTGTGTTTTGTTAGTGACAGATCTTTTTCTTCCAAATTTTAGTCTCTGTCTATGCATCGAGTGAATGAAGCTTCTTCGGTGTTACATATTCATGAAGTCAAGGCCAGTTACACAGAAGGCAAAAGGGTGAGACTCAAGAAATTGTTACAGAACAATCAAAACAAGAAATTCAGGATTTTTTTTTTCAGTGGTGTGTGTTGCGTGCTTGTGCATCCATGCTTATGCATGTATCTGAACATGAATGAGTACAAGAGAAGAAAAATGCGTGGTGAACGATGGGCAAGTCTATATTGAATACAGCATGCCATGTAAGTCTCACTTTGAGAAAGATCATTTGCCTTTAGGCTGATATTTATAGCTCTCCATATAACTTGGTTTCATAAAGATTTTTACCCCATTCTTTTGGAAACAGGTGGATAGCAAAATATGATGAACAGAATAAAGAAGGCTGTTAACCCTCCCTATTGAACCATTTTCCACTTGTACTTGCATGATTATGGCATTGTTGCAGGAGTTGCGAATCCATATTCTGCAAGAGTTAACGTTCAAATGGACAATGAGTGCCCATATGTGTGTACTGCAAGGAGTGCAGAATATGGTGGCTGTGGTAGACAAAGCACACCCATCTCAAAAGGGTAAGGGTTTCTTGTGAGTCTAACACGATGAGGACAGAACATTGATTTAAAGAGCTGTTACTTTTATACATGTTCATGTTTATATTCATTCACTATTCTGTAACTGAAATTGTTTTTTTTTTTAAATATGGCATTTTTCACTACACCATTGTAACTAAATTACCATGACAGATTGGGATGCTGGTTTTATTTTAATATTTTGTGTTCAAGTGTAGCTTTGTTAAAGCTTGTACCTTTGAGTCTTGGACTCTGTATCTTTTTCTCTGGTTTTACAGATAAGCTTGGGATTAGTGCACCAAAAAAGATGTCAGCAACCGAGCATCAAAGACATTTCACAATCAATGTTCTTGTTCATGCAGACATTCACTTGTCTGCTCAGCTGTCGAGGAACCACAGGTTAGAATGTAGGGTAGGGGTAGAATTCTTATTTTTGTTGATAGTGATTGAGTGTTTGCTCCTCTCTTGTTTCAGTTACAGTAATCAAACACCCCACTTTTAGTCACTTGTACTCTAAAACATTTCTAATTATGTCAGATAATTGATGGTTCAAAATCCTGTTATAGAATTTATAAAATTTAATTGTGAAAAAATATGTTTTCAGGAGAAAAATTTACTTGTTTGGAAGATAGAGTAGGAATATTGCATAAATGCCTGTTTTTGCTTTAAATGACAGCATTATTCTCATATGAATGTTAACTAAATATCTTTTACTGGTGTTTTGTTTGTTATTATTTTTTGACATACCTTATATTTCTATAATAAATTACTCAGACTAAGAAACTGAGTACTAATATTGCTCAACAACAAATGAAAATCAACTTGGAAGCATAAAGTGAAGCATGTCCTTTTAATTATTGAGATGTATACACTTTTGTTTATTGAGATGTTTGCATGCTTGCCGGCACAGAATGATATGAGTGCACTTTCGACTGGACTGATTCTGCAGGTTATCGTTACACACACACAGTCTTCTGGTCACAGCAACGTTGCCAGATATTGTCATGGAAGTGCGCAACTTTACTGTCAAATGTGATGGGAACAACATCTTGTCAGTGCAAGTGAGATTAATCTTAAAATTCTGCACATATTACAAGCGTTGTTGAGTATAGTGCTCTTTGAACATTTTGGAAAGCATAAACATAAAATGTTCCAGCTAACTGATTTTCCTGTCTGTTGAATGCTTGCTTGAAAGGAATAACTAGTAAGTTTCAGAAGTTTGGTAAAGGTAAAGGGAAGCAGATAGCTTTGTGGTAAGAGTGTGCCACTTTAATATCCGTTTGTTGCAACAAGCTTCTTCCAGTTGACTCAACAGTTGTGAAAAGATACATGATTCTACAGCGGGTTGGGGAAGTGAGGGAGAGGAGAATAGCACTGCCCTCACATAATGCTGGCCTTGAGAAAAGTGACACCTCTCTCCCCAATGACCTGAAAAGATTGAGGGGATAACCGTTACATAACCTTTATGCCTAGCATTATGTCTCTTGTTCACCTTGTTTCATACAGCCTCACCAAATTCTCTTGTTAGATAAAACATTGTCCAATGTGAAGGGTGTGTTTGGTTGAGAATTTAAAAAGATATCTTTTGGTTTTTCCTTTGGACAAATAACACAACCTTAGGAGTGTCATTGTTGATAGTTATGGTGCTTAGGTGTGTCACTGTTGTTAGTTGAGGTGCTTATCTGCACTTTGTCCTTCCACCTACAGATTTTAAGGCAAGCTAATGGTTGGTTGCCTCTGTGAACCATATGTGTGTCTGTTGTTATTTAAATACAACAGTGTCACAATCATATGCATTGATTGATTAATTGTCAAGGAAGAAAGTGTACTCAAAGCAGTTTTGCCTGTAACGAACATATATGTTGCAGGCATTTCAGTTGGAGACACTTTCCTTTGGTCACCTACAGCATGAGAGAGAAGGTTTTGAAAACCTGAGTCAGTCAGTCAACAGAGGCTGGTATGTAAACCATTATTGCTGCCTTTATGGCAATGTTTTATTCAAACCTGATATCTGCTTGCCAATGTTTGATCTCTAGTTCTTTGTAGGTTTGTGAAGACTTGCAAAGTAGAGAGTAACTCTTTGTACTTTTGTCTGAGGCTACTTTTTTTTTTCCAAACATGAATTGTTAGTCATATAAAATGAAATTTACTTCTTCAGAAAAGGTTCATTGGAAATGTAATGGAATATTTGTGTTAAAAAAGAGAAAAAAGAATAAAATAGATGCCAAATACAGTGGTACCTCGACATACGAGTGCCCTGACATACGAGTGTTTTGAGATACGAGCCGCCGAGTGAGCGATATTTTGCTTCGAGATAAGAGCAAGATTTGAGATACGAGGAAACACACACTGCACCGCTGCACACGACCCCAACATGCGGGGCGGATGTTGGGGTCGTGTGCAGCGTCTAACAGTTTCTCCCACCTCAGACTAGACCTCAGTCTGTGTGCTTGTTTCCCTCGTTTTCGAAGCATTTTTGATAAGTTGGGTTCGGGTTTTTTTGCTTTTTGTACATTTACAAAACATTATCACATTTATTTTTGTAACCATGGGTCCGAAGAAGAAGAAGATGTCTATTGAATTAAAGCGCGAAATCGTAGAAAAACATGAGCAAGGTGTGCGAGTAATTGACTTGGCGAGGATGTACGGGTGTAGCACATCAATGATATGTTCTGAGCTTAAACAGGAGTTGATAAAGGGTACAACGCCAGCTAGGGGCGTTACAATAATTTCTAAGCTCCGGACTTCTCTCCATGAAAAGATGGAGAAACTATTGACTGTCTGGGTGACAGAGAAGCAGCTTCAAGGAGGAACCTTAACACAAAGCATCATGTGTGAGAAGGCACGAGCGATTTACGGTGATTTGCTGAAGCAGATCCCACACACTTCCACAAACAAAGAATTTGATATGTTTTTATAGAATATGTATTTGTTATTCATAAATAAAGGTTTCTTCTTGTAAATACATTTTTCTTATTCAAAAACACTTAACAAAAACAACTGAGGTGCTGTTTTGGGAGCTGGAACGGATTAATGGCATTTCAATCAATTTCAATGGGGAAAATTGTTTTGAGATACGAGCAATTTGACATACGAGTAAGGTTACGGAACGAATTAAACTCGTATGTCGAGGTACCACTGTATTTGTAAGAAAAAGCTATTGTAGTAGTTCACAAGCTTAGTCAAGGATGTAGAAATTGAATAGATTATTTTTTTTCTAGATTCTTTTAATGCCTAGATTTTTTACACTGAATGATCTTTCAGGGGATTGTCCTGTGAGAGTTTTGATATCATTTTCCCTTACAAGTACAACTTTGCAGCTTGCTATGAAGAGGTGAGATTGTCACAAAGTCTGTACTGAAGAATTTTTACGTTAGAACATGAAGAATCACAATTTAAGTTTGAAGTTACAAAAGGCAACATCAAGCTGCAGCCACGTTTAAATTTCACGAAAAACTTCCAACTATTTTGTTACTATAGCAGTGCGTTTTCTGTTTCCTTTGGGGTCAGTGTATTTATGCCATTTTGTAGTCCCAGGCTATGCTATATAGGTAGACAACCACTTTCTTGTGCTTGAGTGAGGATATGTATGTTCTTACCTTGATCATGCAAACATAGTCTTAGGATCAGTTGCACAGCACATTGCTTAGGCGCTAGTTGCGTAGCAGTCAGCTTATATTAATTTCTCTTTATAGTTTATGGTCTGTCTGGCTAATTGTTAGATGTTACTTTTGACAACAGTTTGTCATGGTTCCATCATATCCTAGACATAAGCAAAACTATAGCACAGAAAACCGTTCTCCTCTCAAGAATTAAACACTTTCTAAATCCTCACTCTCGGAAACTGTTCTACATAGCCTATATTCAGTTAACCATTGACTACGCTTCCACCCTTTGGGACTCGGCTAGTAGTGCTACTGTAAGGCCTCTTGTTAGTATTGCTCAAATAAAAAAAATACAGCTTCACAATTTCCTATCTTTATAGGTCCTGCTATTACTAACCAGACTAAAATTTAACAAAATTATGCTCATCTTTAAAATACTTACAAGCAAAATGCTCCTTAGATTTCTCTCCATCAAAATGATAAGAGGGTTCATTAAACTTAATATCCCCAAGACAAGCCTAAAATATACTGGTAGTGTTCTTTGGAACAACCTTCCCTCTAGTCTCCATAGAACAGCATCCAGTCTGTACAATTTCAAAGTGGGACTCTTACAACACTTTTTCTAAACCCGTTGATTACCTACAGAGGCATCCTACCCAGCTTAATCATACCAACAAAGTTAACATTGTACCACCTGTTGCTATTGTCCTAACCAGTAATAAAACAAAACCTATCAATTCAGATATCAGCATCATGTTTGTATATATCATAATTGCTCTGTTTTTATTACCTTGTTTTGAATTTATGTAATGTTTTTATTTCTACTAATTAGTCTGAAGGCTAGGTGTAAAAAAAAGTATAACTTTTGCTTGCTCTGTTACCCTCATAAATAAAGATTTGTTCATTGTTCATACTAGTTTGCAGCTGTTACTTAATGGCATACAGTGCACATGGCTCCTACTCTCTAGAAATGGTAGTGATAGTGATTCCATTCATTGTTGCCTGATGTTCACTATTCAGATCATGAACACTGTCAAGTGGCTGAAACTTGTCCACAAGATCAAAAAGAAGCCATTCACTGTGGACAGCCCCCTTCCACCTGACATTAAGATCAAGGCCAAGGTAGTTATAATCTAAACTTTTGTTTTTTGTATCTTGCAGCAGCATGAGTAGTTAACATTATTTTAGAGGGCAGTTTTGGGAGATAGAAGAATAATAATCTGAATTATAAATATTTAACAGTTGAGATAGTGAGGCTCTAAAAGGTGCTCTGTGATGTAAGAAGCAAATGTTTATATTTTCTGCCATTGGCATTGTTCTTGCATTGTTGTTGAATTATGAAAAAAAAAGATGTTTTGTTTTTCCAGATGTTGTCCATTGAGGTATGCGATGATCCTTTTGAAGTGAAGATTGGTCTGAATTATGAGGTGAGTGATGTTCTGTTTGTCAGTTTGGTTGAGAAAAGTTAGTTCTCATTCTTGATACAGTATTGGTTAAAGATCATCTCATGGCAAAAATGAATTTTTCTGCATGTGCATGCTAACACCCATTCCAGCAAATTAAATGCATTTTGTGGCATTACATTCGCATGCTAATGTCTTCAAGCAGGTTTACACTTGCATGCAGGATACATTTCCATTTACGTACAGAGAGATATGTACTAAACATTCTCAAGTGCTTATTTACTTATCTGCATTGAAACATAACAATCTACCTTTAGAGTTTTTGTTCGAAAAATGTCTTATTCTGAAAATTGAGTGATAATAGTCAAGAAGAAGAGAAATATAACTGATGAACATGGTGTCTTTGTGCTGTGGTTCCAAAAACACCTTGACTGCAAGGTGTGACGAAGATGACGATGTTAGTGCTTTTGGTATTGTAAATGTCATACTGGAAAAATCTTTACAGCTTCTGAAGGATGAAGTGATGGAAAGTAAGAAGAGAACAGAAGTGATGGACACCAAACTGGAGCAACTCCTGAGGACTAAAAATATCCCTGGTTGGTGATTGGCTCTATATCTGTCATGCTTGTATTGTGTCTGAGTGTCTGAGCAGCTCACCATTTTCATTGCAGTTGTCCACACCGTGTTTTCTCATTATGTGTTCTTTGTGGTGTCATTTCCAAGTTTGGCCTTCATGTCGCCCATTATGATCTTTAGGTCTCGTTTTGGAGCTTGATCAACCAGCACTTGTAGGGAGTTGTAAAAGTCTTCCTTTTTCTCTTCTTTAGCTGTGTTGATAGGTGCATAGCACTGGATGATGGCAGTTTCTTCCTTTGTAGTTGAACCTGGCTGACATGAGTCATGGGGAAGGCTCTGATTGTGCTTGTGTTGTATTTGTGGTTTCTATAGCAGGGGTTGTTTTACAGGATGGGGTTGCTAGCCCCACGCCCAACTCTCCTCCTTCATCCATACTTGGGACCAGCAGATTACCCGGGGTGGGTGGATGGGGGGTTCCAGGTTGAGATGCATAAATTGCTTTTGACCATGAATTACTGATGAATAGAGCAGATTAAATGCCATATGTCCTCTTTGAGAATTACTTAATCTTATGAGACATGTTACAATGATAGAAAAATGATCTGCTTTTTTCATGTTGTAGTTTCCAAAAGAGAAGAACTCTATGCTTCGCTGTACAAGAAGAGTTCAGAGATCTACATTCAACGTTCCCGCCAGCTGTACAGCAATGGACCAATCAGAAAGCAGCTTCTAACATGGCTGATGGAAGACCTTGAAATTGTGGCCTTGGCAGATATATCCTACCATGGTCGAGAAAATGTCATTAAAGTTATGAAAGAGATAGACAGGGACAGGTAGATAGAATGTCATTGTTTTTAAAGATTACAGGCGCACACTAAAATATGTTACTTCTCTTGGAGCTCTGGTAGTTGGTGTGTGGACATTTTTTCCCTTATAATCATTGGAGGTCTAATAATTTGATATTTAGAAACTTTAGCAAAGTTTCTTATGTGGATAAAACTTCAGCTTATCTTTGCCAAAATCTATTTCATTTTCTAATGTAGATAAAACCTTCAGCATATATTTGGCAAAACCTATTAGATTTTTTGACTGGTTTACCTTTCTATAACAAAATGATAAATTTGAAAAGTATTATAGGCAGTTACAAGTCCTTGAAAGTTAGATGTTATTTCATATGAAAACTTATTTTAAATTTTTTTTTAAAAAGTTGTGGCTTGTTTTGCAGCCCAGGACCCACAGATGACATGGATTTTGTAACATTATGGTGTCGGTCTATCAAGTTTAGTGTAAAACACTGGTCTGTATCACTTCGTGATTTTCCACAACCCATGATTGACATCACCAATATGCATATGTGGGGGCGACTTGTTGGAGCTGAGCGAGAGGGCACCAGGAGAGGTAACATCATAGGTCTTGAGTGTTTAAGGACAATCTTGTGTGCTGTCTCTACTTCCTACTCAGACTAACGTTTTCTATCAAAGCTGTTTTGTTTTTTTTTTTAATGTAAGAAAGCATGATACCTTTTTTATGTTAACCACTTTCTGTAAGATGCATGGTGTCCTAAAGTTTGTGCTTGTGTATCATCACCACTGTCTTGTAGGCTTTGGTATGCAAGATTAGCAGCAGATGAGTGAACTGTGCATGTATATTTAACAAAGGAGCTTTTATGCCAGTTGCATTTTAATCCTTGACTAAACTGGCTCTGTTGACAGCCAAGCGAACATGCACACTTGAACTTGACTCACCGTGGGGCAACATGCAAGTGGAAAGGAACCTGCCAGCTTTGAAATTTTTCCATGATTTCAGCAGTGGTCTGTTCCTTCTTTTTGAATTAAAAAAAAACAAAAAACTCAGACCTAGTCCTTAGAGTTTGTAAGATTTTAAAAAAACTTATTTTATTTTTTTTTTTAAACAAAGTTTTTTGCTGATCATGTTTTTTTTGGGGAAATGAGATATCGATTTTGTGAATGTATCTTAGCATTGTGTGTAAAAAGTCTATTTTGGGGAGAACTGCTTTCAGGCAGCTTTTATTTAAGATATCGTTTTTGGGGGACTGTTGTCATTCAGGACTTTTTAAATAAAGATTTTTGTTTGGGATGATTGATATCAAGCACTTTTTATATACTTAAGTTTTTCTTACTGATTTCTTCATATTTTTCTCCGTTTTTTAATGCAGTTAAAATAGTATGTTAATGTTAAAGTTGTTGAGTGGTTTATGAGAACACAAGCAAAATCACTGTGGGTAAGCACTTAAGAATGTTTAGTGCAATTTGTAAGGAGTGTATTTTTGTTAAAAAAAATAATATAAATTTTGATTTGACCTTGATAAAGGGTTTATCTGAAAGATGTACCTGTAAAAGAAGCAGGTTCAGCTGCTTACTGAAATTCATAGCAGAAAAGATTTTTCTTAAATAAACCACAGATAACATAACTTCGTATGCTTTTTGAAGAAGAAGCTCAGATATGATTGTATTGTGATTACTTAACTAGAATATTTTCTTCTTCTCTTGTCAGACGTCACATCGTTAACTCTGGCCTATGGTGTATGTTGGGAACCGGCTGTGGCGCTTTTCAACCTGTCTATGGATCTCATCAGCAGGCCATCAGTCGACCCCAGCAAACCTCTCCCTTTTTGGGATAAGATGCGTTTGCTTCTTCATGGTCGACTCACCATGGCTGTGGAACGCAATAGTTGGCTGTATCATGCTTCACTGGATCCATACAATAATACTGAGCTGATGGACTGGACGTGGTCACATCTTGTGCTGGACTGGACTAATGGTGAGAATTTGTATTTTGGCATATGCGACAAGAATTGTGGCATTGATTAGTTATCTTAAGGGATTATTTTATTATGGATGATGGGGAGTATAAAGTTTAGTAGTTTTAATGGCCAAGGCAAACGCTCTTGTGTCCTAGGTCATGGATGAGCTAGAAGATGATGAAATCATTGCTTGATCAAGTGTGAAAGAGTCTGTTCAAGTCTTGTTGGTTGAGGGAGAATCGAAGCACAATGGTTTTGGGGTCAGGGGTCATGGATGAGGGCCATATTTTCCCATTTGAAAACAAAATTTATGCCATCTTTCCTTGCAGGCCAATTTGTTTTGAAAGGAGACTTGGACATTTCTCTTCGAACAGCTTCCAAATACAATGAAAGCAAGCTGCTTCATCTCCCAAATCTCCGGTTTTGGTGAGCATTGTTTACTGTTCCAGAGCAGCTTCACAATTTCTTTTTCTCTGACATTTTACCAGATGAAATGACCACATCATCCTCTAGCTACTTCAGTTCCGGCTGTCCACTTTTGATTGGTCAGAGATGACCAATGAATGGAGAAAATACAAAATCCACCAACAACCTCGCCCGTCCCACCCCTATTCTTTCATGCCTGTGAGTACATCTCTCCAGTGGCAGCCTCTTGTTCACTGTCTCTTTCACCTGCCATGCTATTTGCACTCACTGTATGATGTTTGCTACTCCTGGTCTGATGAGTGTGGTGCAGGTGGTAAGGGACAAATTGCATCAGGAGGTTTTCAAGACAGGTTCTCTATCAGTGGCAGAACGGTGCTGTCAGACACCACACAAGACGTACACTAGCCCATAACTTCATGTGAAGGCAACCACTCCCTTCACATGTTATTTATTCTCCATGTAATATTGTCATCTGGTATATAACAAAAGAAGAAATAATTTGAGTACTTACCAGTTAACATGGCACTTAGTTCTGCTTTCCACTAGAGGTCTTTTTCACAGTTTCATCGAAAAACTGGAGAGGTGTACACACTAGCCAGTCAGGAAAGAAAACAGGGTGAGTTGGTTTATTTTGTTGTCTTGGCTCCTACCTGACCAATCAGGAGTGGACAGCAGGATTTGAGGTAACTAGAGAAGGATAGTCATATCATCTTATTACTCGACAGAAATGTTACCACCACAAATGGGATTTTTATTTTTGCTTAACTGTAGAGATAGATCTTCATTGATCCAAAGATTGCAGGAATAATGTTCATGTACAAATGATGTGCATAACTTTATTCGACATACAGTGTAGGTCTGGAATGGCTGTGCCTTGGAGATGCAAACGACCATCACTCTGTCATGCCATGTGCACCAGATAAAGTGCCTGACTTCTCCCTAGAGGTGAGGATGAAAGAGTGCTGTAATGTGATTTACTGAATGTAATGACCTCCAGGAGGGAAAGTTAGTCTCGGGATATTTTGGTCATTGTGGAGCAAGGTGTCAGATCCCTCAGTTATCTTGGCGCCAACTTTTGTGAGGGCATTGTCAGTCTCCTCTCCTTTTCTACATTAGCTTCCCTAGCCATCTGTGAAGTCAGGGACCCATTAAACAGCTGAATTGACTTTGAAATGTTTGCTGTGCTACATGGATGTGCATCTCTTTGAAACTAGTTTGTGAGTGTTAGCGTGATGCTTTGTGACCTGAAACGTACTTGGCGGCGAGCTGTGTTTGGCAGAAGACTGGACTCACCATCCACCAATAGACTTATAATGCAGCGAAGCAAAGCATTGCAAAATGTGTTAACAAGGCCAAAACATCATATCTTCAGGCTGAAGTAAGTAATTGCACTTCCTCCAAGACAGTTTTCAACATCTGCAATCAAATGACTGGAACTAGCAAGCAGTGCTGCTGCCCACTGCCTATCCTGCTTCACAGCTGTCACAAGTGTTTTGTGATTATTTTGCTAACAAGATTTTGGACATTTGATCATCCTTGGACTCGAAATTGGTGCATGACAGCATCTCTTGTGATATTCTTCTGGAATTCTCTCTGACCAAATTTCGACCAGTATCTGACGCCAATATAAAGGCAATTATTCTGAAATCCAACCTAACAACTTGTCAGTTAGATCCAATACCCACAAGCCTTCTTTTTTGAGTGCTTAGATATTTTACTTCCTACCATCACAAATATTGTTCATTATTAATGCCTGTATGTTTTTTGGGTTTTTTTTTGTCAAGCACTTTGAGCCTGCCTTTAATTGTGGTGTAAAGTGATATATAAATTAACTTTTATTATTATTGTGTTTGGATGCCAGTATTTGAACTATTCAGCTATCCACTTCTCAAATAGCCTATGCGGTACAGGGGATAATTATCATACGTGATGATCAAACCCAATGATAAAAATTTTACATCATTTACAATTTATTTGAAAATACCTTTCTGTTAACAAGAAAAAATCTCATCAGAAGGAAGCAGCGATAAGCATTGGGTGTAAGCAAAAATAATTTAAATAAGGGTTACATGCATCCATACTGAGGGGAGAAGTATGTTCTCAAGCTTACTGTTTATATAAGGTGTTTGAATTTTGAAAGCTTACCATATTAAGTTGCTATCATCTTAAGTTGATCTCACTACTTGCTGTAGCTTTCATGGTGCAATACAGAGCAGGTTCATAGACCTCATTTCTAAGTTTCTGTTGTTTCATAGAGCTTTATTGATTTATTTTTCAGTGGGATCAGACTTTAGTCATCCTAGATTATGAGCATGCTATCAGTTTAGACAGCAGCTGTGTTGCTTTTTAATTTTTTGAGCCACAAAAGATCTGTTTTGATGGTGTTTTGCAGGAGCATGACTCATTTCGTGCCTTTCGATCTCAACATCTGAACCTAGATCTCAGCCTGAAGACAAAGCCCGTACCAGCAAATGCCAGTGATGTTCCATCAGCTCCTGAGTTCTATGCTAGCTCTCTACGTTTCTTGGAAAAAATCAAGGTTAAAAAAAAAATATAGAAACCAGAGCAGGATGGCTATTAACATTTTACAATCAGTTTAGGATCTTTGCATGGAAACTAAGAATACATGGAAGGAAGTTTTAAGTTTGAGATTTTATTGAGCTGACCTTTACGCTGCAGGGAAAGAGACAAATAGTGTGTGTGGTTTTGTGGGAAGTTTTTAAAGATTATTTCCCTTCAATTTCAGCAATGCATGTTTAGTGTAACCCGACCAGTACGTCGTGGAAATCTGTTTGGAATTACTTCTGTACGCAAACCTCAGCTTACCAGGCATTACAGGTGGGAACACTTTTCAAGTTTCATTTGATTTTTTTAAAATACTAATAAATATTAATTCCCTGTCTTGTAAATAATAAATAATTATGTGAGGTGGTTTTAAATCTCAGAGGTACATGTAGTACAATGTAGAAGTCTTTATAGAGGAACCGTCCCAGCAAGTGACATTGTTGATGTTTTTGTTATCATGTGTATAGCATTTAACCTCCAGTATCTGGAGTTGTATTTGCAAAGTGTGTGTGGTCACATATATGTGTGTGTGTTCTGGTGTCATGACCATAAAATGTTTAACTAAAGCATCTTGGCAACTGACAACTTGTCTTGCAGAAAGATCCGCATTTCTGTTGACTTCCACCGCTTTATCATTTGTCACTGGATGTCCAATGCAAAAAAACATGGAGCAGAACTGGTTGCAGACTCTTTTGCTTTGCGAATGTGCAATCGCCTGACACTGGTTCCTATTGAAGATGGCTTGCTTCATCGTCCTCGTGCTGATTGGAGCATTAAATATCTGAACTGCTGTTTGGGAACAACCCAGATCTTCTTGTGTCAAGAGTCCAGACCAAATGAGGCATGTAAACTCTTTCCACTCTCACACACTATTCTTGCAGAGAGGTAGTACTATTCTCTTCAAACATTATCTATAACATGAACAAATGGTTACATACCTATTGTACTAAATTCAGCTAGGCTACTTGAAGTTCAACAATTAAAGTTTGTGAAGATTCTGTTTAGGGGTTTTTAGTTTTTACTTTTTGATTGCAAAGCAGTAATAATTTGCTGCTTACAAAATCATACTTGGGTAGGTGCCACGATGGGACAGTGAAATCTAGTTTTCATTTATTAATTTTTGCTTTACAGTCCAGTTCATCTTCAGGAGTGCCAGTTGATCGAAGCTTTTTTCTCAGTGTCTTAAAGTAAGTCAAATTATGTTTGAGAAGGTTAGTGCGCATGTGCACATGCCTCAGTGTATATGTGTCATTGCTTGTACTCATACTCAGGTAATTTGTGTCATGAGCAAAGTAATGCAGGTTTTGCAGATTGTTTCAGAAAATACTCTTTTTTTCACAATGAGTAAATGTACAAATGAAAACCAAATGTGTGATAGTATTGTCTACAACTAAAAGCAAGAGACTGTTCCTTAAAGAACAAATTTTTTGAGAACTGTGAAAACTACTTCCACTAAACAATATGCTGCCACCACTAGAATCTGGTTTAAGTTCCAAGAATTATTTTTGTCCATGGATTGACACTTTTTTAATCTTAGGATCTCCTACCAAAGAGCTGACAGCCGTAAAGCTAAACCAGGGATAGAAATTGACCCAGAACAGGTAAATTATTGTGACTTTATTGTGAGGTTTTAGTCTTGGCTTTATGGTTGCATTGGTGTAGAAGTTTCAGCTACTTCTTAGCTCCTTAAGAATGGCTTACAGCTCAGTTGGTCTAAAATAATAAATAATACCATCATGATAAAAACTATTTAATTAGAAATGCTAAATTTTGGACAAAATATCACAGAAACTACACAGAAAATAGTTAAAGAGAGCAAGACTTTTTGTAAAAGTTATGTTTAAAAAGGTTTGCTAAACAGTGTTCGGAGATGGGATGCTGGAACAGCAGTTCAGCCTAAGGGAATGCCTGTGCTTCTCTGCTGACATATTGGAATAAAAAAGGCACAACACATTGATGTAATGGCTAGTGACAGTCATTTTTGCCTCATTGTAATTGGCAAGATTTTAAATGGCAGGTTTAGCAGGTATGCCATGTACTCAGAACAATAATGAGGATCAACATTGCACAGCGTCTTTGTCATGATAAGGGAGATCATTCTGTTGGAAATTACAAATCTATACCCAGTGTAAACTATCAGGAGGAATAATAATCGTTTCAGAAGCTAACTTTCAAAGCCAAAGTTCCCACATATCTACGCTGAACTTAAAATAAAAGTAGAGTTTAAAAAAATTGACCAAAGTGGTTAAAAACCATCTCTCAATTTTTCTACTGCAAATTTTATATTCATAATTACATAATACATTGTACAAAAAAATAAACATGGTGTAATTAATATAGATTATATTAGAAACTGGACACCACACTCTAGAAAACAGTCTTCTTTTGACCTGTTGTTTCCAAGATAAAGTTTTGTGAAATGAACAGTTATTATTAAACTTAGGCCCACAAGACCCCAAGACACAGTATAGCTATTCACGAGATGCGTGGAGCCTGGAATGAGGCCAACCGTGCAGTAGTGTTGGGACTTTATGACAGCTACATGAAAGCACAAGCACTTCGACGGAACTTGTCTTCTGAAGTCCTGAAAGGGTTCAAGGTGGACAATGCTCAGAGCAATGCAATGGTGAGCTACATTTCAGGATAATATCTGCACAGCTTTGCATGGTGAAAATAAATATGAAGATTTTCATGACTGCTTTTATTGTGGTGTGAACATATATAGGACCTTGTGATTTTGCCTGGCACCAGCTGTGCCTCATGATCTTGAAGGGATAAACTGCACAGAAATCGACTGGTCACGAATTGTCTTTATTAAGAACACAGGTCATAAAGTCCCATTATTTAAAATCTCCAGTTATAAAAACTGTTAAATAAATTGCTTCTTTTATGCACGAACAATAAATGTCTTTTGCTAAAGACAACATATTAAATTGCTTTGATAGAAGAATGCAAATGGTATATTATCTTTACCAAAGAACTTAAGGATAAACTTTCTTTATTGGAGAGTGCAAAACTTGAAAACATATTAAAAACTAGTTTATGAAAAGAGTAGTAAATGACTTACCTGGCATGACTCCTGCAGTGAATTGTCTATATTCAGGAGCTGATACCGACTGTGTGGTAACATTTCAGAAAAACCGCTCGTTCTCCCTGAACAGTCCAGAAAATGAGTCCAGCTCTGACCCAACATCACCAAGTCCACTCAGCAAACTGCAGACTGGCCACGCCCACTCCATGCTTTTGAAGCTGATGTCAGAATCTGACAGCAAATCTGTTGCCTTCACAGATGAGGTGATTAGTTATCATTTGTTCTGCAGCTAATAAGCAAACAGAAACAAAAAAATTAATTTATTAAATTAAAATTAAATTAAAAAATTAAAATAAAAGGTATTTTTGTTGGTACTGGAGGTAGTGTCATTGTCTGGTTTTTGTTTTGCTGATGCAGACTTCTAATACTAACATGGAGCTGTTGCATGGGGTCAAAGCCTGTCGACCAATCAACATCCTCTCCACTAGCTGGCTGAGTAAGTCTTCAGTGTGACTTTTTTTTGGCTTGTGTGTGTGTGTGCACACATAAATGGGTACCTGATTTATGAGGGAAAAAAAGCAAAGACAGGAAGCGGTAGAGTGAAGCTCCACATGTTGTGAATGATGGTTGCTGCCCTTGTAGTCTGTGTGGGACCTTTACTGTTTTACATATGTTTGCTTGACATTATAGTCTCTAGCAGACCAGTCCCAAATTCCATCTGCAGCATCTTCCAAGTGAAGGGCCATTTGCTTTAAATTATGCCCTTGTGCTGATGCTAATTTTTTTAGTCTAAAACCCAACAGCAACCCTTCCTAACCACTTATATCACTGGCTATGTTTTCATGTTGGTTATCTCTTCCTTGCAGTTGAACTTCACAACAGTCAGGTGATAGTAAAAGGCTGTGAAACGCCAGGCTTTCTTATCATCAGTGCTGCCAGGGCAAAGGTCATTTCATATATCCACATGCCCATCTGGCGATCCAGTCAGCTTCGCAGCAAGTCCACCTGGACTGGCACTGTGGATTGCATGCAGGTAAGATCTTTAGAAACCCAGGAGGTGCTAAATATGCTGAGGGTTAAACATGAGTTGCTTGAGGGAATAAAGAAGATACAGTACAGCCGCCCTATTAAGACTTGCTAAAATCCATCAAACTCAGGTTGTAACTGAGGGGCTTAGCAGGAAATCAACCAGTCTGCTTTCATTCCATGAACCATAACTTCAAACACCTACAAATTCAAGTTCATTTATTTAAATATTGAAACAAAGCTTGTTTGTTGTAATTGAGATGACATTTATATAAATACATTTGTGAACATATTTTGAGTTGTATCTAAGAGGGGATCGCAGTACAGAAGGTCTTAATGAGGTTTTGCTGTAAGGATTCAACAGTTTTCAGATTTTGTTCTTGGAAAAACATCATCATCACTGTGATTTATAGGTTTAATCACAAAAATCATCTGATTACAGCATGTGCAGATATCACCACAGACATTCAGTACCTTGAGTTTCCCTTACTTTTTAAGCCATTATATTGTACCCTGAATGAAATTGTTGTGACACCTAGTTTGTAACCTAAGTTATTGGACTTTTCTACCCCCCTTTCGGTCCTGTGAAAGATTATTAGCATTATGTACCAATGGGCTCAGATGGCTGCCAGACTATTACATTTGGTCTTTCAGTATTATGCAACTGTTGATCCTGACTATGTTCTGAATGATGATACCATCCCCTGGTTGTCACGTGAGAATGTGGAGGACAGGTCAACCACAAGCTTGACTGGCCTGCCAGAGATGGTCAGCAGTGGTCAGAGTGTGGGTAGCGTGGTGTCCAGCACTGTACCTGCCGCCATGTCTACTTCAGCAGAGCAGGTGTGTGTATGTAAATGAGTGATAAATGTGCATGCACTTGTGGGCATATATTTTATTCACACACATATATATATACACACACCCTTGTGGGGATATATTTCATTCACATATATATATACACACACACACCCTTGTGGACTTTTATTTCATTCACGTATATAGTTCATTCACACACACATATTTATATGCCGTTGGATGAAAACAGGATTAGAATGTGCAAGAGAATCTAGTACCATGCTGAGTGTTATAGTGTTTATTTTTGTCTGTGACATATTTAAGTGACAGTTTTCTTGCAGAAAATTCTGATTAGTCATTGTTTTGAGGTAGTTTTTTTGCAAGCAAAGTGGATTTTGACTTCTCAAGTATTTTTTTTTTTTTCAAGAAGAATCCCTCAGGTGAGCAAACTGTGCAGCTACAGCGCATTATCCACAGGTGCAGCTGCAAGTTTTATTATGCCAACTATGGAGATGTGGACCCTAACTCATTTTTGGATCTACCTTTGCCTGTAAGCTTTTAAGGAAATTTCTTGTTATATAAGGACAGGGTAGAGATAGATGCCAGGAGGGTAACTGATAAACTGCATTGATGAGAAGGCAGTAGATTGGTAATGACATGGAGTGTTCACATTAAAAAAAAATGTCTTTTTTTTTTTTTCTCTTTTTGAATGTTCTTTCTCGCTTGTGAAAGTCATGTGATCCTTCCTATATCATCCCATCAGAATAATTATCAAATGATGGTCTGCCCCGAGAGAATGCTCTCTATATGATTTATTTACTATTGAAATAGAAAATGTTATGCTGCTGATGTTATGATGATTGCAGCCAACAGAGGACTGGGATGTGATGACTGAAGAAGAGGGTGTGGACACCTTTACGTTACTGCATGAGAGCCTGCATGCGTATTCCAACTCTGTAAGTGACACATCTCATAATTTCTTTCTCATGTGTAAGATATTTGTGCAGATTTCTGCTTACGAGTTGCACCTGGTGCTGAAATGTTTTGCAAGTAGAGTTTGCTAGCTCCTTGAGGATTCCCATCTCCCCTCCAACACTAAGAAAACAGTGACAACAGTGCCTTCAGTAGGTTTATGCCCTTGATTCTATTGATTAATTAAAAACTGAATGGCTGTCATTTTTAAGAGAGTAAAATATTGGATTTTTGTAGATGATTGTTTGGCATAGAATGTTTGCATAATCTTTGCCTGGAAAACTGAAACACCAGCCATAAAAAAATACAGTTGGGGAATCTATCGCATTGATGGTTGCCTAGGTTCTTGTAATGTTTTAGTTGTTTTTAAGTTGGCTGTAGTTTAAGTAACAGCAGTATTTATAGACAGGAGATGACAATGAAGTTGCCTATTGACTCTGAAATATTTGCCTGATTTCCCCTTTCACAGACATTTTCTGCAAATAAGTGCAGTTAGAAATAATTAGTTACAGCTGCATTTTATTCAGAACTTTATGTGTAGGTGCAGTATTCTGTCATCATGGATATTGTCAACAATCTTCTTTTGTACGTAGAACCAAAGAAAAAAGTGAGTATAATATAAATTGTTAATTTTTTTAATATTTTTATTTTTTTAATAATACCACCAGATTTTAGAGTTTGGAATTTGTTTTGTTATATTCTACACATGAGCGCTCTAAAAAAAAAAACTGAAGAAATCCTGTCTTCTTGATGTTCATGTGCACGAAGGAGGCCAGCGAAAAGCTTCAGAGCATGAGGTTTAAGTTACAGCTGTCGCGTGAAGACCAGAAAACTCCAATACTCCAGCTCCAAGAGATAGTCAGGTGAGTGGGTCTTGGTTGTGTTTCTGGTTTCTGTAGGACTCAGCATTTTTCCTACCTGTGGTCTTTACTTATTGAATTATATTTATATATGCTGATATGTTGTTTTACACATTCCTGGTCTGGTCATTTTGATTGTTCATTCCTGACAGCCGATGGGAGTGACAATATATTTATGGCAGACAGCACAAATACAAACATGCATACTCTTGTCACAGTGTGTGTGTGTGTGAGAGAGTTTGTACTTGTCCTGCTTGCCATAAACAGAACATTTTTGAATTTTTTGTTTTCAGGGAGCGTGTACAAGACTTGAGAAAACTGGAACGAGACTTTTATGTTGCCAAAATGAATAGTGAGGAAGAACGGTAATCTGGATTCTTTTTCTCTTCCTTTTTTTTTTTAAACTGACATCTTATTGGTTATAATATGTTGCTGAACACGTGAACAAAATCCAGGAACATATCCAGTCTGCAGCTGTGCCAAGTGCTGTGTTTGAAAATTTTTATATGAACAACAGCTATTAAAAACATTTGCTTGTGGTCAGGGATAGTTTCTAAACTATAAATCATCACTTAGATTGATGATATTTAATAAAGGTTAAGGTTAAAGGAAAAAATAAATTTCTACTATTTATTCGAAGAAGTCGACCTCGTCCATAACTAATGCTTGAATATCTGAATTTTAAATGCATTGACTGGAAGTCCAGTTCTGGTAAATTGGAGTGTTGACATTTGTTAACGATTCACATCTTTAACCTATACTGTCTTGTCTATGCAGGATGGAGGATTTAGAAGTTCAAATGGAGGATGTGAAAAACTGGATTAACACCAAGAACGAGGAGCTTTCCATGAGGATAAGGTAGGAGCTTAAAGATCTGAGGATTCCTGGTAAAGCTCAGTTTGAGATACTATTTTCCCAAATTGGAAAAAAAATCTCCAAAATATGGTAACACAGTTTTTGATTTGTTAGTACAATGTTTTGGTTCTGGTAACTTTTTCTTTAGTTTTATTCTGTTTATAGCCTGATCCTTTCCTTTTTTCTTGTTACCATTTCCAGTGCGTAGCTTGTGTGGTAGATATTGTTCACACGTCTTGGTCGTGATGCTGTGCGTTATAAGTTCCCATTATTATTATTAAGCATGCCACTCACGAGAGTTGCCTAAAGACCATCCTCTACAAGTACTGATGTTCCCTCTGGTGCTATGCTTCTCCCCTTCTCCTGGGTTGAATCATTCTTTTTCGTCCAAATGTAGAAGTACTTCTTTTGACAGAGCTAAAATTCTCAGCTCGAAAAGATACCTTTGTAACAGTGTTGTGACAGAATTACTGAGTTTTCAGTTGTAACTAAAAATTGTAATTTAAGACTATCTAGATTTTTTATTGTCTAGCTGCTTCAATGAGAGCCAGCTGCAGATGAAGGCCCAGATGAAGGTTGAAAAAGGTAAGCCACTGCACTCAAAAGGTTATTTTTGCATGTTTTGCTATTTTCACATTTCCTAATCTTTTTAAAATGTAATTTATCTGCTAGTAGTTGCTTAAATTTTATCAGATTTTCCACCGTCTTGTAATTTGTGAAGTTACTTGTAAATAACATTTTTGAGTGGTTACCAAAATAAGGAGATAATAGGAGTTTATTCACTAATAACACCGCCAGTTGCCATAGTTACAGTTGCTAGAGAAACGTAATGCTTTCTGTCTTATTTTAAATCTGAAGTTTAAGGGATATTTTGTGTGGCAAATCATAAGCCCTAACTTTTAAATCAGTACAAGTTTCATTTTATTACATTTTTCAGCTCAACAAGCCCAAGTAGCACGGCGCAATGAAGTTTGTTTCAAATATGCCAAATGGCGTCTGACAGAGAGGGATGGGCATTGTGGGATTGCTGAAACAGAGCTCCGGAACTTTGTGTAAGCTGCCATTAAGATTTCCTTTGTTGTTCATTGTTTTCTTCACCTGTAAAGTATCCACTAAATGCATATTACCAAGAAAATATGGGTTTAAGATGATTTTCTTTGTTTCTAAATTTGAAGGAATTAAAGATAGTGTTGCTAGGAATAGTATTTATTTAAAAAATGTATGTTGTTTGTTTATATTTTTGGGGAGGGGAGATTAAGTTTTCTTTTTTGGAAGAATCAGTATAGTAGTTAATGTATGGCAGTCTGATGACCCTTTTAAACCAGACAAATAGGGATCAAAGTTTGTCTAAGTTTGGCAAAGCGTACACATAGCTATCATATAAATACTTTGCCAGACATGATCAAATGTTTGTCCATACTTCTCTAGTTAAGAAGGATCTTTATACAGTAAAAACGCAGAAAAGGCAAGGAAAAAAAAGGTATATGAGAAACTGCTGTGACTTCTCAGCTGCACTGTATTGTTTTGTCCTGAAATAATGGTTGTCTTACTTTTACTTGTGTAGGATCCTCTGGTGAAGAAATGTGCAAATGAGTATTAATGGGCTAATAGGAGAGAAAGAGGCAGAGTTGCATAACTTGACAGGCATCGGGAGCGTTGGTATTCTACTTAATAATAACTTAATCTACTTGATAATGTGTGATTTATATAGCACATAGTCACACTCATGAAAGAGCATGCTCTCAACACTTAAGGAGGAGATGAACAAAATGCAAAGGAGGGTAGGAGAAACAGCTATGCAGACAAGTAATAAAAGATAAACATAGAAGATACAAAGAGGAATCAGGAAACAATAAGGATGGAGAGTGTCATAAATCTACTGCTATGATGACTTGACGAAGAGCTGTTCAAACTGCCTGCAATAAGCAAAGGGTTTTTTTTTTTGTATAGATACACTAAAGCAAACAGGGATGACAACACGTGGACACATCAGTTGGAACTTGGCTGGCTGAAAATGGAGAATCTTCTGAGAGACAGTTTCTACCAGGTAAACTAATACAGGTGCATTCTTTATGAATGGGAATTTTTACAGAAAAATTTGGTGCTTATTCCTTTTTCATTGTGTTATTAATAATTAAACTCTTGCTTGTTCCGAGAACATGCTGTGTTGAAATTTCAGAAACAGAGGGAATGCTTTTAAAGTTAGATAACAGAATTAATCCAAAATTTATGTTCTTTATCTCTCCTCAACTCTTAGTATCCTAAAGTGTCATAATATTCAGGAAATTTGTGTGTCTATATTTCTCTTGAAATTTAAAAACAATTGCAGAGAAGACATAGAATGGGAAAAGTGAAGATAATGAATAACCATTTTTGTCATCACAGTTATTGTATATGTGCATGTGTGTTCTCAGAAAGTATTGATGCCCCGAGACCCACTTGATCAGGATGGGGAGAACAGGCAAATGTTGTTGAGGATATTTTGCAGTGAGCGCCCTCCAGGTAATTGTGTCTTCGCCTTGTGGTTTGGGCATATAGCTTATGATGTACAAGAGCATGTAAGACTGTGTTAAAGCAATGATAGATCTAATAACACTGTATGCAAGTTAGGGGGGTGGGGAAGCAGAGAGAGATGCCAGTTGATCAGAAACTTATTCAATTTCAGCAGGGTCAGTATGAGGTATATCTAAAAAGGTGTGTATTTAAATTGAAAACTAACTTAATTAGAATATCACCAGATTTGTTTACAATAGCCAGCCTCCAGTAAATGCTGTATCTTCTGCCTAAAGATTTGGGAGAATCAGTGTTCCTGCTATATGTAGAGTGCTTCGTCCTAGGGTTGTGTATTTATTCCTGGCTGATTCTGCTGCAGTGGGAGGCATCTCAGTGAAGGAACATTTCGAGGTGAATGTAGCTCCCATACAGATCCAAATGACATACCAGCTGTACAAAGCGGTCATGCAGTATTTCTTTCCTGATAAGAACATCGAGGTGGACGATGGTAAGAATTACTGTCTGCACAGTTATTATCATTCTGAGCAGGGTGATAACTGTCATTTGAGGGTCTCTTGTCATTTCTGATGACCTGATACATTAAATTTTTTTTGTTAGCTGTTCTTTATGTTCTTGTTGGAATTGGTGATTGAGCAGCAAAGGGTAGGCTTGTTTGTCTTCTTTTGAGAGCTTTTCTCTGTATATTTGTAGTGTTTTTATTTAAAATTGTGAGAAATGTCATTTAGCTGTAAATGTTACCATTGGATATTATGTGGTAAAAAGCAAGGTTTTATATAGACACACACAAAAGAGATAAAATTTCCATAGAACTTTGTTGCTTGCTGCATTGAGCTCTAGCTCTATCTTCTTGTGCCCAGATGAGGAGATGGAAGGTGGAAAGAAAAAAGGGGAAAAAAAATCTTCGAAGAAAGAAAAAGAAAAGGAAACACAGCCATCTCTGAAGAAGACACACTCCTTCAGCAGTGCTGATGACATCAACAAAATGAGGGTGAGTGGTGAGACCAAGAGACAGCAGGTCATGTAGTTTGGTTTGCAGCCAGAACCACCATTGTCTGTTTGAATGCGATAACGTATTCTTGCTGTGTTGCAGGAGAGAGCTGCTAAAAACAACACGTTTCTGTACCTCAAAATCCCAGAGGTGTATGCAAGGGTTAGTTACAAGGTAAGTTTTTTGTGTTCTTATAGTTACTGGTTCTAACATGCTACATCCAAAGAAAGGATTTTACACCTCCATTTCCATTCCCTGAATTTGCATAGTTCATACAAGTTTTCATTTTGTTTTGTTTTGACCATCTGCCCCAAACGAACATCTGAAGCTATTGCTTATAAGCTTTTATTTAACCATGCTGCTAGATACTTAAGACATGTGAAATGAAGAGGTCTGAAATATTTTTAAAATAATGCTGAGGGTGATCTGAACACTGTTTGAGCTCAAAGAGTCGCAAGCCATTGCAGTACAAACAGTGGACCTGGCTATGAAGATTGGAAAATGAAACTTAATTTCATTTTAAAAGATTTATTGCTGGCTATTTTTCATTACAATTTGAGAAGATGGGTACCTGCAAAGAACTTCTGAAAGGCAGATGAGATCAGAATTCACATGTTGATGACAGGCATAAAGAAAATTCGCCCTTGTTTCTTAACAACACAAATGATGAAAATATGATAGTTGATGCCAGGAGGTGCCTTTAAAATAATCATTTTCTGACCAGGTGTCTCTGTGTGTGCAGGGAGAGAAAGAGAAGAACATTGAAGACGTTCATGACTTCAATTTTGTCTTCCCAACTATCGAGTACCACAACTGCATTTGGACTTGGTTCGACTTTTTCATTGTCTTGAAAAATGTAGCCAAGCGAGTGGTACTCTCTCAGGTAATAATTCAAGCCCAGTGCTTTGAAGTAAAAGATGTATGCTTAGCAGAGAACAGATAGAGGACTAAAATAATTATTATCCCGATTGAAGTGGTAATGATAATAAAGAGCTATTCTTATAAAGCACTGTTCCATGAAATCTTTTGATTTAATGTAATTGTCAGCTGTAGACATGCTTTGTGTTCCGAAGTAGAACAAAGAAATTCATGTGGTAACAGAGCCATTACTTTCACCACTTTATATGAAATCTCTGCAGCATCCATTCAAACAGTTTGTTTAAAGCAATCATTAAATTTGGAGCTGTAGTTTTTGGCAAGAGAGGCTTTTGTGCCATTTGGATATTAGCTGCATGGGAGTTTACTGAAGGAATCAGTGGTGGTTTTTTTTTTCTTTGACTTGTCTTTTTTTCCCGTATGAATTTGTATGTCTGTCCAAGAATGCCTTTCTAGCAAGTTCTTTAAACAAAAATTCTGAACTTTTCAACTTACTGATGGTGTGTGCAACAGGCCATCAAACAGAAGCTGCACATGAGGCCACGGCTGACTGATGAGACTCCCGTGACAGATGTCCAGGAGGAGCAGGACAAAGCCAAGATGCTACTTGGTGCAAAGTTGCTGGTATGTGACCATCTCATCTCAGTGGCATTTTCTTTACCTTTTTTGCACAAAGACATGTACTTTATCTGTTTTCCCTCCCTGTCGTCTGTAAAATGTAGACAGAACTTCTTAGCATGAAGTACAGTAGTATGAACTGTTATCTTTTTATTTTTGGTGAACTGTATGAAGGAACCAAAAGCTTATTAGGTTACATAATTTTGTTTTATCAGAGGACTTGACTATTTGGAAATATCGCTCTCTAGCTACCTCAGTCCCAGCTGTCCACTGAGTACAAAATGAGCTCCCCCCCATCCCTTACTACCTAGCTAGTGAATACCTCTCCAGTTTTTCGCCCAACTTTACTGTGTTGGTTGTGATTTTCTTTTTGCTACCTCTGTTGCTGTACATTGGGTTTGTGGTGACATAAAAGATCCTTATGCTGCTTGACACGTGGCAGTCTCTTGCCAACTCATTTGTTCGCTGTTTGTGCTGCCAGTCATGCTCTTTGCAGCGTCTGGACCAAGGATAGTTGGTCTACAGGAAGTTACACTTCACTTATGAGTACATCTAGTGATCAAGGAAGGGTTCAGGACCTGGTGCAAGCTTTGCATGTCTACCTCAAAATATCAGGAAGTGAAAGTCGACATGGTGCAGATGATTTCTGCATGGAGAATGGCAGTCATGAAGGCAGCATGATGTTTTAAGCTGTAGTCTTCTCTAGGCGTGTAGCCCTTATATACATCATTCAGGCTATAATAGCAGTTTGATTTCATTGTTCAGGTTCTACCTGAGACCTTGCAGGACACCAACTCTAGATGTTGTTGGTAACATATTGTCCCATGTTCTCAGTAGCTCACTCCAGGGCGGCCTTTTGTCCTACAGTCAAGATGGAATTAAAATGTTTTTCTTTTTTTCTGCTACCGAGGCAGTACTGTTTTCTGTATAGACAACTGCTCCCTCCACCTGTTATTTATTCTTCGGATAGTCATGTTATCTGGTACAGTATGAACAGGAAATACTTTTTGGTAGCAAAAATAATTTTTTTGAGTACTTACCAAATGGCATGATAGCTAGTTGTTTTTGTTGTGGTCTCAGTTTTAGTGAAAAACTGGAGACATGTACTCACTAGCTTGGCAGGACAGTATGAGGTTGAATTTTTATATATTTTTTTTTTGTTGTCTCTGTTTATCTCTGACCAATCAGGAGTGGACAGCTGGAATTGCAGTAATTAGATGATATCTTCAGTCATGTCATCTGCTAAATTTTTGGGAAAAAAAATTACGATTAAAAATTGTAGTTCATCACATTATTTGTGATGTTTTTGCTGGACTCTTGCATGGCCAAAGTTTGTAAAGTATGTATCACAGACTCAAATCATTTTTTTTTGTTTGCAGTATGGTCAAGACAAGCCATCCAAAAAAGGTTTTTTCACCAAGTCTCATAAATCCTAAAAATCAGGAAATTGGGACTGCTCTGTCTGTGATATTGGCAAATAGAATTTTGTGTCTGCAAGTGTGAACTGTCAGATAACTTGATGCCAAATGAAACATGATGCCAATTGCAAGATTCTGTTTGCTTGAATGAGCTTCAAGACTTTATAAAGTATATGTGTTATGGATGGAATATATTGGGGTAAACAAGATCACCAGATTCTAGTCTCCTGCAGAATAAATCGCTGATCATGCAATGTTTGTATGAGTCTGCTTATGGCGCTGGTCAAGATGTTTTAGAGGTGGGTGTATGTTCGGTTGTCATGTTGTACCTTATTGCATGAAATGTATTTTCCCATATATCTCCCTCAAAGGGGAAAGCTAAAGATGGATAATAACACTGTTATTGCCTTATCTGCTGCGACATTCAAGTAAGCCTACCACACTATTAATTTTAAAAAACATGACCGTAAATAAAACAGTAACTACCTGGCAATGTATAGGTGGAGTTTGAAACAGAAATGATTTTTAAAATTTGTGCTTGTATTTCAGATGTTATAAAGCTTATTTTTGTACAAATTGAAATATTGTTTGAGGTGCTGATCTTAAAAACAAGTATTGTATACCACATAGCTTTGTATTAGTGCACTTATAACTTTGTTTGGATTTGTCAACCAAGTTAAAGAAAGCCTTGTGCTGGTTAGTGCATTCAACATGAACAAAATGTCACTTCAAACCTTTCCCAGGTTGGTTCTGAAAAAAATACCATCAAACCACGAAACCCAGCATTTGGGTAACTGGTTTATAGCAAGGAAGACTAAAGGCAGCAGGACTCTGCCCTCCACATGCCATGCTATAGCATGAACCACAGCAGTGACTAGGCTTTGGGCCATATATTTACAATGTCAGTAGATATGTACCACAGAAAATTGATATAGGTAGTTAAGTGTGTTTTGCTAAGTAGAACAAGATTTCTAGCTTGATTAACCCTCAGTAATGGAAAAAAATACAACTGTTTTCCTTTTGTAGATGTGTATCACATTTATTTATTGCATGTTTTTGTGTGCATCCTAACCTTTTACAAATAATTTGTTTAGAAGCATTCCTTTTAAAAAATAGCTCCACTGTTGACATTATGGATTAAACCTTTTGGATATAAAGATATCATGATGCAGTTTTATTAGTGGCAAATTATTTACCACATATATCAGCATAAGAGGTCTTTTTTTAAATTGCAGGTTTGTACATAATAGGTATTTATTTATTTTCCATTTGTTCCACATTGAGATTTGTATTTTTTCTGAGTGCTTCCTTTACAACAGTTTTGAAGAGAAATTCACTGCCCATGTTGGGCTTGCTGGTGCTTATTAAAACAAATACTATATACTATATTTTGGAGGCATTAATTTTAGTCTGCTGGATATAAGTATACACACAAGGCTTAATTTTTTTTCTTTCCTTTTTTTTTTTTTAAAGGATGCCCAGTTCTACTAATTCTGTGCTGGCCATTTTTTCTTTGTTGTTGTTGCGGGTGGACTTGCTTCTGCAGTGTATATTCACAGCAGTACTGCTTCTCTCGGCAAGCCAGTGAACTTGTACTTCTACACCGCTAGGCACAGCATCCAAGATCAAGTGAAGCCCAACTGGTGTGGGTCTATGCTAAACAAAGTTGTAAGAGTGATTTTTTTATGTATTGTTACCTCATACTTTTACATTGGATGCTCTTTCACAGAATTAAAAAAAATGCACTGCAAGTTTCTGAATCCCAAAACACACTGATACCTAAGTATTTTTAAGACTTTTTTTGTGTGTGCTTGGAAAGATGTTGCATGAGCGAGATGGGATGCATGCACAATACCTTTCAGTCTTCAAACTCCAGTCCTTTACTTTTTGTGTACAGGGGAAACAGTAAATTGTTGGGAAAATATTTTGTGAAACTTTTCCTTTGGAAAAAGGTGAAGAAAAATGCAGCCCAGTCCCATAGAAAGAAATATGGCTGATTCTTTGCCCTCCCATTTACTCATGCAATTGGTTACTTATCAAACTATGCATGCAATATCTGATCTGGGTCATCCTGGAATTCTGATATTTGGTTTTGCTGCTTATTGCCCATCATGGAATCTTTCATCTAGAGCGCAGTAACTTGTTGTCCCTGAAATGTTTGTTAAGGGGTTTGGCAGCAGAGGTTTTATTACGTATCCCTATGTGGAATACACTCCCACCTGGCTGAGAAACATACCATTGCGTACACACACATCTGGCAGGTATCATAAGTACAATTGTATGTCACACAAATTAGTAAGTCATACTGTAAATATAGTCCTTTATGACCTTATTGAAGGTTTAAAAAACCCTATAGGATTGGTTTCCCAGGCCATAGTGTGAAAGTGGATCTTGCAAAACAAAGTTTTGAAAAGCATACACCATAGCACTGCACACAGAAGACTAAATTCTTGAGGTACACACGGTAATGGTGATGCAGTCACATGCAGTAATAAAATATCTGACTTCACAGGTCACAAAAAGTACAGAGCAAACTTTATTTAAAATGTAAACTGGTAAATAAATATACCGAACACTGGGAGAAAAGCATGAAAAGTCGTATTTGGAACCCATTTTCAAAACAGGTGAATTACAGCTCACTGAACACAAATGGTTTAAGAAGCTTGTCCCAATTATAAACAATTCTGAAGAAATGATGTTTTAATGCTGGGCGAGGGATGAGAGATCTCTCTGCCTGACAAATCTGTATAGACTAGCAGCCCAACCAGGTCATTATGAGTGAAGAATTTTAAGTTCTGGCAAACTTTTGCATGGTGCTCATAAAATACTGTTAAAAAACATCTGACATGATCAATTAAGAAGGCCCCTTCTTTAACTGTAATATTTATGTTACAAAACAATTACACAAAATAATCTCTTTTGTAAGAGATGCTTCATAACAATGGTTCCATAGGTTAAAAAATGGGAACTGTTCAATTTAAAAAAAAAGGTTAACACACAAAAAAAAACTTTCATGAACATGCTGCATTTTTAGGTAAGACACTGTTCCATTTTTAATGTGTTTTGTTTATTAAATGACATTGTTTCTTATATTTTCTCTGTAATTCCTAATCACAGTGAGCAGGAAAATCATTGCAATTAAAACCAAGAATTTAATTTTTTTTTTAAATTGCACCTATACTAGATCTTGACAGCCATTTTACTTAGCTTGGGTAAGGATTCAGATCAGCATAGCTTATGTTATATCCTGTAGTTATACATGCATCATTTAAGTGAACTTTTTTTCTCTCTCTAAAAATGCAGTGAAGTTCACAAGGAATTAATTTTATCAACTGTGTACCTCTTCTGTTCAGGATTTGTTTAAAATTTCAGCATCTTATTTCTAAAGGACTGATTTAAAAGAAGCCTTCAAATGGACAGTCTTCTACCTTTAAATGTGAAACTTGAAATACTTAGACATGCCCATGCGTTCTCTCCAGGTTGGCAGTTGTGCTGCCCCCCCCACCCCCCAAAAAAAAAATCTGAACTGTGTTTAGAGGACAGACTCTTTGTTTTCTCCCTCTATGAGTTGAAGAATACAGACTAGTTCTGGGTATGAACAGCCCTTCTCAACAGCAGCTTGGATACTCTGAAAAAAAAAAAAATTCTTTCAAAAGAAATGATGGGATGGTGGGCCATCTGACATTGAGTTTATTAGCTACCTAACACTGGACTGCTGCTAGTTGCACATAGCGTATGCTCTCTCTCTCTCTCACTGTTACTTTGTTCACACAATGCATGCTAAACATCTCGTGGACATAAGGGGGTGAAAGCCACATTGGGCGCTAAAGTCTGGAGGATAAGGAAACATGCTACACACATCTTTCTCCAGAAGCAGCTTTATAGCAGAGACCTTCACCTTGTATTGCTCTAAGAGAGCCGATATACACACCAATAACTGCAGGAATGATGAAGGAAGGTGCAGGGAGGGAGAGGAGGTCTCTGAGGTGTGGAAGAACCCATGATTTGCATTTTTTCCTCAGCAACTAAGTGGTGTTTAAAGGGAGGAACCTTACCTGTCGAATGCTTTCCACCAACTCATCAAATCTGTAAACTTCATCCTCTGCCTTCCGCCAGTTATCCTCCAGTATTTGCATCTGAGAAAGTGGTGATGATTAGTCAGACTGTAGAGTGCCATCCTATATATATCTCTGAATGGGCTAAACGAAGTCCAACAGCTACTTATTTTCATTAAACTACATCAAAAACAAAGGGGTAAATTTGTGTGAGTTTATAAGATGCTAAACTGGAGGTTCTCTTGAACAGTCTAGAAAGCAGTGATGACAGTTGAGGGTGACACTAGAAAATAATGAGTAGACATTATAATAGGTCTATCAAAGCAATTCATAGAAACAAAACAAAAAAATAAAACTAATTTGTTAATTGGTAGTTGTGAGATGTTTATGGAGGTCAGAGTTATCAGATGCAATTATGAAAGGGTAAATCTTGCAAAGGCAGCATCACACAAGTTTCCATAAATCTGGAATTAATGAGGTGAGGGAGGGGGAGGGAGAACTAATTCTAACTGCTATGAAAACACATAATTAAAACACATTACAAACTAATATCAGTGTGCTTGTATGGGTATCTTGAGATTTCTTGACCAGAAGCATTGATGGTTGCTAGGATTTGAAGGCTAACTACTGCGGCAGCTTACCCGACGTGCTGCTTTGCTGCCCATCTCTTCATAGTGGTCTTGCTGCTCACCAAGCTGAGCAAGGAGATGTTGATTCTAGTTTATGCAGGAAGATAAAATGTACAGAGACCACATCATGAGTGAACTGGTAAATAAAGTGTACAATCAAAGACCACATCATGAAAAAAACTGATAAAGTGATCAACTACAGACCACATTTGGGAAACGACACCTGATTGACTCTTTCTGTTCTTTCACGGGAGGTTA
The DNA here is from genome assembly GCF_003073045.1 of Pomacea canaliculata. Taxonomy (NCBI): domain Eukaryota; kingdom Metazoa; phylum Mollusca; class Gastropoda; order Architaenioglossa; family Ampullariidae; genus Pomacea; species Pomacea canaliculata. The sequence continues at coordinate 6,905,694 of NC_037593.1, forward strand.
AAAGCAAAACACAAAATGCTTTTCAGTAACATTTTCCTTCTATATCACATTTTCTAAATTGGTGATCTCAGCAGATAAAGATAATTAATTTACATGGATTGCCTTTCAGTGTGCTGGTAGGACTAGACCGATGCAATAAAAAAAACTTTACTGAGTAAACTGGTAAAGAAAAGGCTTAAACCTAATGGACTTGACCATATCAACATAGTCAAAGGCACAGATACAGTTATTTGTTAAAAATCACAGTTAATACAAATATAAACAAAATTAACTGTATATAATTAAATATTTCAAAACATTCTTAACAGCTTGAAGAACTGGTTTTGAAGGTAGTTTAAGAGCTATATATATTAAAAATAAAAAATAAAAACTTTTTAAATGTACCACTATTCCATCTTTTGGTCTGTCATTAATCAAATACATATCCCTCTTTAAATATGATTATAAAAAATGTCACATGGAATTAAGTCATGTCTGTGTCAAAGGTTACACACCTTCACATGGGCACAAATAAGAGTATGTGTTGCCTAGCTTACCTTTTTCCTTAAAGCAACAATGTCCCTCATCCACTTTGCCTGCACAAAACCTTCATCAACCGTACCACTGGAGGTCTCAACATGTTTGAGAAGACTCTCTAATTCTCTAGCAATCACCTCTTTTTCTTGCCTTTCACTGTCGACCCGCTTCTGCAAATGCCTGACCTCCTCTGTCAGGCGCTGCAACGAAAGGTGTGTCACACATCAGTCCAGTTACAAGACATGCTTGGTGCAAGCTTTCAAATGAAACACCAGCTCCTGCACCCAGATACTTTGGAAACAGCAGAGGTATCAACAGATCTCTGATTTTAGGAACACAAACAAAGGGATGTTGGACAAAAAAACTGCTGCTGACCTTAACTTCAAACTTTTTATCTGTTAGAGACATGATGTGTTCAGTCATCTGCTGCATCCTGTCCTTCATTTGCTGAATTGTGGTTTCCATAGCAGCTGTCTCTTGGTGACTGGTTTTTAACTGACGATGGCTCAAGTTCATTCCCTTCTCCAGAATGTCTGTTCTCTCTCGCAGCATGTCACTGACAAGAAGATAATTTAAAAAAAAAAAAAAGAAGACATTTTCATTATATTTACACTAAAATATATCCACAAGAATATTGAAAGAAAAATAAGAAAAAAAAACAAAAAACATCACTAAGTGTGGCACATTTAGTAAACAGCACAGGAATAAACTTACTTTTCATTTTTAAGATCTCGCAAGGAAAGCTGTGAAGCTCGCTCCAGGATGCTGCCAAGACGAATAATTTCTGTGAAAACTTCCTCCATCGTACCAATGCAGGCAACAATGCCACTCTGTTTCTTGTCTGCCATGTTTCTGTTGTTTTCCTGGAGAGACCTCCTGCTGGCTGATGTACGGCTGCTAGCTCTGGGAATAGGTCGAATTCTGGCAAATGCGCTTGATAAGGGAGCAGAAGAGGGTGGAATGATCAACGAGCCATTGACAGATGATGATGATAAATGGACGGGTGTAAAAGCACTTGGCTGGAATGGAACACGGTTGGTAGCAGTGGTGTGAGCTCTGTTCTCGTCAGGTCTTGAAGACACGTTTTTGCTGCCCTCATGTTCTTTGGTTTTTGAAGCTTTGCTGACAGTGTTTATACCCACAAATGCAAGATCTGATGCTGTCAGTCCAAGACTCTGAAAAACTGGGTTCTGATGCTGGGTGTCAACCATTTCTTCTTCATCCTCTTCTTCCTCCGTGTTGCCTGGACTAACAGCCTCTAAACTGGAAAAGGCCCCAGCACCGGTGCTTGAGGCATCGCCTGAGGCATTCATGACAGCTGCCATATCACTATTGTTAGCAGTCCTGTCACTTGCATGTCTGCAGTGTTCTTTTCTCTCCTGTACTGCTAACCTTCCTTCTTCACCATCAGTTTCACTACCACCACAAGGCTGAGGTTCTAAGATTGCATCCAGAATAGTGGACACAAAAGATCTGCTATAACAATGCTTTGGTTTGGATGCATTAGACAAAGAGGTATGTGCCAGATCTTGCTTAGCTGCTCTCATGGTACCTGGTTTCTCCTTTTTCAAGGGAAAAAAAATAGTCAGGCTGTCATTGCTGTGATATCTGCCATTTTTGATGGCAAAATTCCTTTCTTCGAATACTTACCAGATGACATAACTATATGGAGTTTATCTTGACTAACTATCTCAATTCCAGCTGTCCACTCGGTCAGACCTGACCAACGAATAGGCTGGCAAGAGCAAGATGGGGTAGGGGTGGGTGAGATGGTTGATTTTGTGTTTTCCCTGTTCATTGGTCAGGTCTGACCAATTGGGAGTTGACAGCTGGAACTGAGGTAGCTAATCGGATAACTCTATGTAGTCATATCATCTGGTACCGTACGAAGAAGAAAGCTCATAGTACACATAAAACTCAACAAATTCCTTACTTCACCTCTTTTTCTATTGAGTCCATCTGTCACAGTCTAATTTATATTCAGATCTTTAAAATATTCATCTTATGTATTTTTTCCAAAAAACGACAGAAAAAGCAAGTGCAAGCTCTACACACACATACCTGGAAACCAATCTTTTTCTTTAGTTCATTCAGCATTGCTTGCATTTTTTGTAAAAGGTCGTTTGCTGCTGCTATAGTATAGCTCTCCATCTTGCTGTGCTCTGCATCTGCCAGCGCCAGAGCATGTGATGTTTTGCCCAGCTGCTGTCGCAAAGATTTCGCCTCGGATCTGGTCAAGATCAGAAGGATGATAAGGCCAAAGCTTGCTACATGAATTTAAAATCATTGATTGATTGATCAGCTCATTCTCCAAAGTAATCATACAGTTTCCAAAAATTTGGAGTGCTGCTTTAATGCAAATTAACAAGTCGATGTGATCTGTAGTGTTCACACCATATAGATGTTTACCACTAGGCAACAGAAGGAATGTCTACCCCCCACCTCCATATACATTAGTGAGATCCACTTTAGTATAAGTAATGATAATCAATCTTAGTGGCAGCTGAAAGCAGCTTCAGCAGACCAATTAATGAATAGAACATTTATGCCAGTCTACTAGCAACTTACACCAAGTCCAATTTTTCATGCTCAAGTTGCATTACAAGTTTCTCTGCATCTGCTGCCACCTGCTGCTGGCATCTTGCCTCAAGAGAGGCCACTCTTAACTTTTCTTCAAGATCCCTCAAACTGCTCACGTACAGAGAGCGTTCTGCCTCCAGATATAGGTTGCTTTCCTTGAGAAACTAAAACACGAAAATGTTTGTCAATTTAATATTGTATTGATGATCATATCCAGCTTGGAAAAGAAGAAGAGGATTTCTAAAATAAATGATCACTCACAAAATTCTGTTCTATAGTGCATGCATGCACACTCCCACCACATACATGTACACGTAGCTAATGAATAACAACATTATTAGCAAAATCCCAATGATGTTGGTGCCAATGAACTCGAAACATACACATTCATATATTAACCCCACATCTGTGCATAAACATTTGTAACTTGAAATTACATGCACTGACTGCAATCAGTAGTAGGTGCTGTACACATCTGTTATGCACCTTCTCAGATTAATGTGACCAAGTATAAACAGATGGCCCCAATTCCCCATCCCCCCTTCTTTTCATGGATTGGTATATTCCTTTATCATACTTCAATGTTGTCTTTATCTTCAAGAACAGCAAGACCACGAGCATCAAGGAGATCTTTTTCTAGAGCATCAATCTTGTACCGCTGTTCCACAATAATGTTACGGCACTCATACAGATCCTTTTCAAGATTGTCAATGTCCACTTCCCGGTTGTCAAGTGTACGCTGAAGGTTCTCGATTCCAAGAACCATGCTGCAACAGATGGGAGACCACACAAAGTGTTCTGTTTAAGTTTATAACAAACACATGTCTGCCAGTTACAAAAAAGAAAGGCTTTATGTCTATGTAGCATACAGGTCAAACTCATAGCAACATTTGGAATTTTGTTTACTAAACTAATAAACCAAGATAGCATTTTTATGACTGTTTGGTGCAAGACGTAATTTTTTTTATACCTCTAAAACTGCCATTTGTCTTAACACAGAAAGTACTTACTTCTCCAACTTGTCCTCGTACTCTTCATTTAGGTTCCTGCTGATGTTTCTCAACTCCTCACACCTGTACATATTGTGAATGCAATTAAATACACCTGCTTGTGCATGCATTAGTTGCTCTCCATGTGTATCGCTGTAATAATATACACTTACATGTAGTAATAATGATTGAGCACAGCACATTTTCTGATTTAGAAGCAAGCTCAATGCTGTGTTCTGTGCATGAAAGACTACAAATGAGCAGACAGTCAAGCAAACAACTACTCTTTGCCCTGGAATGACTTTGACTTTGGTGTCTCCTGTTGCTCTGAGTTTGTCTTGCATTGTATCCCTCTGTTTTAGATTATTCTATGCCTGTGTTTTTTCTGTCTGTAGACTGCTTCATCCAATAATAATAGTCTCTGCACCCTATAGTTCATCTTGGCCATCTTGTCTGAAGTCTTCCGCTTAATGGGATTACTTGTCTCCATTTTTCTGGACCATGCAATCTTCCCATTTTGTCACCTACGTGGCTTGTACTTCATTGCTACATTTTCTGCTGTTCAGATGTTGGATCTGTTGATGTACATGTTGACTGCACTTCCAAGTGTGCTTATCCTGCCTCTTGCTTCATGGAGTTTCTTTATGACTTCATAATCACTGATATTTCCTTGATTCCAGACTTAACGATCCTGTACCTCTAACAGCTTTTAATGTGTTGTTTTTGTAAAGCACTTCGAGCTCACTCTGATGACAGGGAAAGGTGCCATCATCATTAATTATAGTTATCGTCATGATCATAACAACAAAGAAATACAAGCAGCAGCAAACAGATGACTCAATGACAAACATCAACAAAATGTATGGACAGAGATAAGTAAGTGAGGAGTGAGTGGAAGAGTGGATTATGAATGATATTTCTCAAAGATATAGCCATCACAAAGATGCAATAGGCCTAAACAAAGGAACTGGTATTGGTAGAGATACTTGCAGCAAATAGGCAAGAAGACAGAATTACGCTAGAACATGAAAAATGTTTCCATATTTTATGTTTTTGTGATGGTCTTCTTAAAAAATGTTCCCTGTCTATAGCAAAACAGACTATTGTTGCAAGCAAACCCTGCAATGGCACCAGACCTGCTCCTTAATTCACGCTGTGATTCACAACAAAAAATTAAACAATTCTCACGCTCGAGCCCTCTTGTGAAGTTCTATCTGAGTACGTGCAAGTGTTTCAGTAATAACAGCGTTGTCATGCTGAGCAGCAGTCAGCTTATCCTGAAGAACTATGGCTTCTTGAGCAAGGGCATCCTTTGACAGCAATAAGTCCTGCAGTGCTGCACAAAATGAAAGAACTTTCTTAATGATGAAAACAAATGTATTTTGCAATGTGAATATGAATTGCTCATATTTGATAATCACTTCAACCTCAGAACGATCATACTGTGCATGCATGCATCTCAAGTAATGACAGCAAGGAATGGGTTCCATTCCTGACCAGCGAGTCAAGCTGAACAACATCCAGCTCCACTTTGTAAATTTATGTTGGTTTTTTTTTTTGTTCCAGACAGACTTCTAATTTTTGAGTCATTATGCATGTCTGCTTTGATGTCCTAGAGTTCTGCCAGTGTGTCACAGTTCAATGTTTGCTTGTGTAGTGGGAAGAGCTGCAAGACATGTTTATAAATTGTGGGCTCACCTCACATGCCAGTATGTGACAGCCTAAGGTGGTGCATATGTGTGTGCACCACTTCCAATGACAGACTGCTAGTGCTACAGGGACAACAGATGAGCTGCTTTTTGTCTAGCAACTCCCACAGCATGAGCTCTTATTTTACAAAGGTCCCCAGGAGTATTGTCTGATGTTCTACATGATTAGATTAGACAGGATAATAAAGTGGAGTACCCTTCCTTGTGCCTAGAAGTTCGGAGTTCAGCTTGCCCAGCTGGCTTGTTGCAGTGAGCAGATCTGATGAGGACACTGAGTACAGCTTTTCCAGCTAAAACAAAAACAATTTTGTCTTACTGAACAAAGCTGGCCATCACTTAGGGTTTATATTCACCTTATAGGTCATAACAACCATGTGCAGTTCTAGCTGGAGGTTTAGATGAAAGAAATGAATATGTCAAGAATGTATGGGTTGCTACATTAGCTGGCCAGAGTAATTAGCCTGATCTAGTGAATCACTGAAAACTTTCACTTAGTTAATTTACCTTTGCAAGATGCTAAGGGTACCCCCCCCCCACCACTTACAAAAAGAAAAAAATCTGTCTTATTTCCTATGTACATTTTAGACGTCTCATCACACAGCAAGTTCATTTCATTATGCATATTTTAAGTGTCCCATAATGTTCGTTTCATAAAAGTTTTCTGTTCACTGATATAAAAAGAAAAGCAGCCATTTTCTAACCACCACAATTCTGTGCTATATCATTATCTCAAACATGCCATCACCTCTGCCATATCGCCTTGGTTGAGTTCCACCAGTTGTCTCAAAGTATGGGTCTCCTTCAGCAACTGCTTCCTCTCTTTCTCATCTTGTCCTGCTGTTTCTTCCTGCTTTCTGCACTTGCTCTGTAGAAGAAATGCTGAAGGTACACACCTTTTCAAACCCCATAGACTGAAGCAAGCATAGCTGTCTCAGCTCTCTGCTCTTAACTCTGCTCTGTTACTTAACAAAATACTGTACTTACCACTGTTGAGAGACACGCACCTGCTGAGCTAGCTGAGTACGGAGATAAATATGTTCCGTGGCAAACAGCTTTACTTTCTTGTAAACTTCCTCAAAAGCTTTGGTCACTTTTTCCTGTTGAAGGTGAAAGGAGGAAAAAAAAACCCAATAAGGTGTGATTTATATAATGCCTACTCATGCTCATGAAGGAGCAAGCTCTCAGCACTTAAGCAGGAGACATGGACAGAAAAAGGATGGAAGGAGAAACAACCATTCAGACAAGTAATAATACCCACAAATATAGAAGAAACAAAGAGGAATCAAGGAACAAACAATTAAGGATAAATCAGCAGAGTATTGTTACCAGCTATTACTCCCACCAGTAAAAGCCTAATCTTTTTATATGGCTGTATGTTTTAAAATTTCCTCTTAAAAACTACGAGTATGGTCTTATGCAGTTTGAAAAAAACCCAGTAAGACAGGAAAAGATTGGGAGGGGGAGAAATAATTTACAGAATTTGTTTAACTCCTCAAAAGCGAAGTTTTTTCAAGCAAAAGGGAAGGGAAAATACCCAATCATGTGTGAACATAGTTTCAAACAGCATATTTTGTCAGAATCTTGCAATACCTGGCGACTGACAGCCTCCTCTAGGTCCCCAAACAGACCCCTCAATTCCTCCATCTCAGCCTCTCGTTCCCTTACCATGTGCATGGCACATCTAAACTGTCGCTCATAGCTGCTTGCTTCACTAGCTGCTTTCAACTCCGACACCTAATGAAAACAGCACAAACAGCTCTCTCTTGGAAGTAGGAAAACAAACAATAGATGATCACAATCCAGTTGTCAAAAGAGGAATTGCAATGAAGAACAGTGGAAGTGGATTGAAAGCAGACATTATGTAGCATTACACACACACACAAAATACCAAAACCACTCATCTTGAACAAAGTTCTTTCCCCCTCTACTCCCAGACACCCATTTTCATTCAATGGATTAAGTTAAGAACCAAATACTTAAATATTTCATCCTTTCCAGAAATGGCTCTCAAGTTCAGAAGTGACTTTAGATGGTTAACTTTCTACGTATCTCAGTAGCTTTTTTATACAGTTTTTGGTGTTTGCTGCCATCATGGCTAGCAGATTCTTTGCTGTAGACAGCCAGCAGTTCAGCCTCACACACACTTGTCCTCACCTCATTTTCATGCTGAGTGGCAGCTTTCAAGGCCTGCTCTTCCAGCAAATGACACTTGTTCTGCAGCTCAGAAACTTCTTCCTCATGCAGACGTCCCAGGCTGGCCCCTGCTTGCCTCAAAATGAGTACTTCAGCTTCTATCTCTTCAGTGTACTTTTGTCTTGCTTCTACTTCTTGCTCCAAGGCCTTGATTTTTTCTATCAGCTGGTTCTAACCAAAAGAAAAATCCCAACTAGGAAATCTACATAAGTAATTTTTCAGATGAATAATTATACATGTGCAATATGTGCATATATAAGGTAATGAGAAAACGATGCAAGTTCAAGCCACCTTTGATCCCTGCATTACACAGATAAACCAGTTTTTCTATTTCAGCCTCTGCTTTGAAATGCTACAGTGTTTTGCTTGTGTGCTGTACCTCTTTCTCTTTCCATTCGCTTAGTTTCTTGTCCTCAACTTCCATCTTTTCTTCCTCCCTGGAGGCAAGTGCTGCCTTCATTTCCTTTACAGCTGCTCTTAGACGTGTGCGTTCACGTTCTGCCAGCTGCAGCTCCATTTCAAGACGTGCATTACACACAGCAAGTGTCTCAAGCTGATTAGCCAGGGTTCGTGGATGTTGCTTACGTATATCATTTGATGTCAATCTAATGAAAATAAAAATATCAAGCTGAGTTTGCAATCAGCATGTATTGTTTGCCTTTTTCAGTCTATGTGGCAACCATGCTGTCATAATGCAACCCTAATATTAATTATTCATATTACTAAATAATATAAAATGTGAGAAAACACTCAGTTCTGTATTTCACTGGTTCAAGTGAAAAAAACACTTAAAGGATTTTTGAAAAAACATATAAAAATGTCAATTAAATGGAAAGCACAAGATAAAGTTGCTCCATGTGATGTAAAACAAAGTGCATCCTATTTTTGAAAGCTATACACTTCACTCGATAATTGAAACACTTGAAGTGACCACGCAATGCAATGGTAAAGTGCTAGTAAATTCTGTGAGGATTGCAAACCCCTAAAATTTACATATCATTTCTGGGCACCTGTTCACAATGCCAAATGTTGAAGGTTTCCTGAGGGCACTCCGGTTGGTTCCCCCTACCTTCTTCATATCTTTCCCTCTCTGCCCAGCCTCAGGTGAAATCACCACTAACAAACTAACAGAAAAACTAACTCCTCAGATGCTGCAATGGCTATTTCCATGGGAAATAATTCATTGTCTCTTGAGATGATACTACCAAGCTAGGTAATTGAAACTGGTGCCCAGATAGTGTCTGTGAGACTGGTTTTAGTAAGCTGCTGCAATACAATGGCTTACGTGCACTTTACTCACTTTATGCATTTATTATACAAACTTTTATTTATGATATAATCTTTATACACCATTTTGTTTGCCTGCTATCAGTGGTCAGCATTTCCCACTGCATTTAAAAAAAAGTGTAAATCATGCAAGAGGTCTCCAAATCCTCTAAAGAACATTTTACTTTGAATATGTAAATGATCCGGGACTAAAGGTCTGAAGAATGAAGAGTTGGGATTGGAAATCTCACCATGAAAGATGTACAATAAAACAAACATATGAAATCTAATATTTTATGATTACTTGCTATCAAATGTCATTGACAGTGTTAAATGCTTGAAAACATGTTACTTATAAAAGATTCTTGATATCAGGGATCATGATCACAATAATATCAACACATGTGCAATGATATGTACATTTTTTTGCAAGTGGTTGTCAAAACTTCATGATTGTTTATATGATCTAAAATCTGCCAACAATTTTAACTCAATCAAGATGGGTCACCACTGCAAAAATAAAGAGTAAAATTTGATATGTCCAACCTAAAATCCTGAATGAGTTAATAAGCGGTCTGAAAATTCCATATGGATGGGAAACATCGGTTGTTTGATCCTTATTTCTAATTTTCAATTTTCTCCACTGACTTTTGACTTATCTCCTTTTCACTCAGATCAGATATTGTGACGTGCAAGGCCACAGGTATGATACAGTGTGAACTGTATCATAGTGTACATGCTTTCCTGTTATTAGCAGTTTGACTTATCATGCTCAACAAAATTTTTAGTGAATATATGTAGGGGGGTGTGTATGTACATATATATATATGGAACCATACAAAGATATATATATACACACACACCTATACATATGCACTGTTGATTATTTTTCTGAAGTTTTGAATAAAGTGTTGACTATACAACAAAGTTTCAAAATTTCTACCATTTTGAGTATTAATAAAGATGAATTTGTCAAGCCATTCTGTATTGACAATTCTCTCAAAACAATTTCCCAATACTATTCAAGTAATAATTAAAAAAACAACATGTATTCATAATCTACACAATCATGCAGCAAAGAACATTTCTGGTAACATACCTCTGTCCTTGTTTACTAAGAAGTTTAAATGGTGTCATTGACGTGTACACGCTGAGGGAGCCAGTATTGTCTGTCATGGTTGTCTGATGCTGTGTGTCTGTTGTGGCTAAAATGCTATGGTCAACGGTTTCCATAGTCTCTGTCTCCAGTCCCACATCCGCAGTGCCTACACTGGTGGTCATGGTATCCACTTCATGTCCTATGATTTGGACTGGAGACAGTGCCACATCTTTAGAAGCAACGCTTTCACATGTTGTATCCATTTTTCTCTCTGAGACAGCAATGAGGCTGTTGTCCTTGCCCACAACTTCAGCATTGTCAGCTGTTGTTGCAGTGTCATCTGCTTGAACCATTACCATAGCATTGTCAATATTGTTTTGATCTTTTATGATTGGTGTGTCAGAATCTCCTTTTTCTGGTAGACCAGGAACCCCTTCAGACTCCAAGTTATGATAGCTTAAAACAGTTTCAAAAATGTTTCTGTGGTCAGCTGATGGGAACTGGATGTGTACAGATGATGGTTCTACGAGCTCTATTTCTGCTGCTGTCCTTTCGGGCAACAATAAAGAACTTCTTTCAACAAGAAAATCCCTCTTCTCTTTATTGCATCCATCACAAGATAATGATGTGGACACAGTACACACTGCCACCTGGCTTGTCACATTTACACTAAGCAACTCAGTGCTACCAGTCATTTTCTCAGCAAGTTCTTTCATGTCCAAGCAGACACTTGCATTAGCACTGCCATCACTTTCTGCTGATGATTGCACTATGTCTTCAGACTCTTTGGCAATGTTTCCTGATTCAGCAGAGCCATAACCATTATGCATGGATTCAAAGCTTGGATATGCTTTGAGCACTGTAAGCTCCAGACTGTCTACTTCTTTCTTACAAGTTTTCCCATTCAGGTCTTCTGGACTCCTGAAATCTCCCTGCCTTTTAGCATTTCTATCCCAGAGGCTTCTTTCCGGAGGAGACTCAGAAATGCAAGAGTGCTTTTTTTCAGAAGAAAATGCATTCAAAATAGGTTCTTTGTTGGGTGTTTCATTATGTATCTCATTTGTGTTTCTAGAGTAAGATGCAAGAAATCTACAGTATTCATTGGTGTAAGGTGACAAGAGATCAGGTGAAGGCAACTGTAGCATAATTGAATGCCAATCCATATTGTTCCATTCACCACCATCATGGCATGAATTAGGAGAATCTGCAGAGGAAACAACCTCATTAAAATGGGTGGATTCTTTGGAGCCTGACGGATTTATCAGAGGCACATTAGATTTTCTTTCAACAGCCCTCAACAAATCATCAATGATAGAGCTCACAACTTCTAGGGCATGATCTGTGCTCTGCTCCACATGGACCGAACAGGCATCTGAGAAAGGCTGATGCTCTGAGGACTGCACAGGTTCTTCCACAACCTGATCCTGAAATGATGCAGCTTTACTATTTTGAGTTGAGTGAACATGATCTGGGTAAGGTACTGTGACTTCTTGCAGGCTTGGGGAGTCCTGATGAACTTCTACCCTAGATAAAATCTCTGGTTCATGTCTTTTCAAAACAGAGGCCACTAAAGGGTATGATGCAGACTTGATAGCAGGTTGACAAGGACCACGTCTTGAGACTGTGGTGTGAGATTCTGGGATGAGACATCCAGCAGGACTAGCAATCTGCAAGAATGTAACAAAAATAAAAAAAACAAAAACCAATAACAACAAAAAATCAAAACAATAAATATAAATAGTGGATATTTGAAACTATTCAGGTATTTCATCAAATACAACTATCTCATTTGTTCTTTCCCTTGTTAACTGCTTTTCGTTCCAGAGCTAAGAGAATTTCAATGCTTTTTTCGCAAGATGCTGATGTGAGAGTTAATTTGAAGTTGCTGGTTTGTATGCATTAAACAGTAAGTCAAGCATCTGAGATAATTAAGCTCCATCATCTGGCATATCCCCCCTTTTCCTCTTCAAAGAACTCATTTCCTCTTCAAAGAACTCACCTCAAGTCGCGCCTTGGCAATTTTCATAAGGGAGATCCGCTTCTGCATTTTTACAAAAATCATGAAGATACTTTCAAATTAATTTAATAAATAATTAATAATAATGAATATTAATTTCAGTTAAAGTGATGATGTTGGTTTACAGAAATGTTCCAGAAAAGTGCTTGGATAATCAGAGAGATTTAGTTTTGAACTTTGTTACTTGTGTCTTTTCCTCTAAGCCCTTGATTTCTATGCATTTTCTTCAACATCTTTATAAACAGTTGCTTTAACTATCTTCACTTATTTGAAAGCACTTTTCTGTAAATTTTTTTTTTTGGAGTGGGGGTATCCTAAAGTGTCTAAGGATCTGATGCATAATAGGAGAGAGTTCATATGTGAGAAAGGTTCTTAACATACATGTTAAGCATGACTGGGTATTGTATCTGTAACTTAGCATTCAAAAATAGAAGGATAAGGGAAAGCAAATGATTTTACTTTTCATTTATTACCTGCAAACGGTCTGAATACTTTGATGTCCTGGTAGGTGTGCTGTGTTCAGCATTTCCAATCAAAGCACCAGAAGATTTCCTATAAAAGTAATAACATTAGCTTTTAAGTCAAATCAAACAACTATGCAATCATGTGCAGAGATGAGTAAAGCAGTTGATGATTATTATTATTTAGTTTTAAGTTATTCTCATGCTCAGCTATAGTTTTTCAGACAGTTTAGATGAACATCATCAAGCATGTAAAACAGCCCCCTGCTGACAAATTAATTGACTGAGCTCCATGCAAGAATTGGGGCCATACTAAAACAACAATCATAAAAGCTGCAACACAATGCACAAATTATATTTTCAAAAACCAAGTACAGCACAATTTTCAAATAGCTTCAAAGACAGAACTTCCCCAGATGAGAGCATACAATTCTGTTGTTTGCAGAAACAAGCCTACTAAGCTTACACTGCACTTGTTGCTGAGGAAGGGATGAAACCAAATCATGACTTACAATGATGCACCTCTTTCTGGTGCCCATGAGTGCCTCTTATTTTCTTCAGTCTTACATTGGGCATGTGTCACTTTTTTAACACAAAGAGGAAGTGGTGTATGTTTTGCAGTCTGTTGATTGACTGCACGAAGAGGAGTCCTTGTGACACTAGAACTGTCCAACAACAATTTTCTTCCCAAAATCTACACACACACACGCGCGCACACACACATACACATGCAGTCTTCAATTTAAACAAGTCAGCTGTCATTCTAAGCAAAGTCTTGCTTACATGCCAAAGCAATTGCCATCATGAAATTACATTTGTGCTTTTTTATGTTGCTTTATTATTCATTAAAAAGCAGACTGATATAGCTTCTTTTTATCGAATCTTAAGATATACATCTGTGATTGATATCAGCCAATGGTCACTTATTGCCTGTGCGCAATTGGATAACACTTATCTGATTTTAGAATTCAAGGCTTCATTAACATTCAATCACTTCATTATGACATTCAAAACAGGCACATCCGCACAATCAATAAAATATATATGTAAAACAAAAGAATGTAATTTAAAGGAAAGATGCAATAGAACAGCACACACACATATATATATATACATTGATAGTTTACATCTGGATCTGAACTTGTAATTTTATAAATTTTATAATTATTATTTTTATAATTATAATTTATTTTATAATTTTATCATACTGTGGCTATCCCCCTCCAATGTTGCTTGCCTCACACAATGTTCTTAGTTCATTGTTCACAGCTGGTTTCTCGTTAAATCAATAACATAACCCATAAGTACAACCTTATGCTGGCATAAACTTCCACTTAAGCATACAGGCACTTAGTCCAGCACACAACAGTTTTTTTTAACATCTCCGATACGGATTCCCACTTGATAGCTTGCAAAACTTGCACAAACCTGCACTGAAAATCCCCTCTTTCGCAAACATCACTCCTAACAACCTTTCCCATAATGCTAGTCCTTTTTCACGCTCTTCCTTTTGCAATATCATATTACTCTTAACTCTTGTTCTTGTTATTTGGTTCTTTGTGTTTTCTGTATTTGATTTTATTCTTTGTTTAGTATGGTTGTTTATTCTTTTATAACTCATGTTATTTGTTTGTGTTCCTGTCCCTCGTATGCTGTCTATGTTTCATTCTTGTTCTTAAGTGCTAAGGGTATGCTCCTTAGGATTGTGAGTATGCGCTCTACAAATTTTGCATTTATTATTATTACAAAGCTAAAAAGTGGTAAGTTTATCTCAAATGCAGGCCAAGTTGCGTCTTCCCTTTTATATACATTTCCTACAACAACTAACAGTTTAGGATCATGCGTTGTGCTACAGATTATTTTCCTGACAAAGATTGCTTTATATTTCAACAGTTCTCACCTGACTTTGAAGGTTCTCTTTATCCATTTCCATGACTATGCATATATATGCTGCAACATATCATGTAGCAGTCGGTCAGACCTTGATTTCTAAAATTCTTTCAGCCTTTATTGACTCTAAGCAACAGCAGTACAAATTACGAGCGGCTAACAATCTATTCTGCTTCACAAAGATGTACTAATCACTCCTCAATCTTAATATAATTGAAATCTATTGTATCTGATCTTCATTGCTTATCTGTCAGACATTATGTTAGAATAGTTAAATTACTTATAATGCTACTTATACAGATAACGCTAACAACTTAAGATCCCAAGTTAATATATAGCAGTTTCTTACATTTATTTTTAAAAACGTTTAGCTCACAATGAGGTCATCAAATGGAAATTCAACTTTCAACAAAAACATTCGACTCAAACACTCGACTTTACATACGATTTAACTATGCAATAAATATATTGACTTATAGCAATAAATTATAACAGTTTAAGATATTAATTGAAGGAAATGAGAGTTTTGTGACTTTAAAATACATCATAAATCTCATTTACTCGCTTTTTTCGCGATTGCAGAACTAGCAGTTGAGTTGATTGTTCGAAGTTACCTCCTGTACGCCCATTGGTTGAATTTTAGATCCGTTATATATGAGGATAATAGTTTTGAGAAAAAGTTATATTTATTTCATACAAGCTTATTATTCTATATTGATATATTTCCAAAGTGACGTTAATTTCTTTTTGATATTTTAGCTTAGACATTTATATATTCTGAAGGAGGTAAGAAAACATTTTATAATCCTTTACGTACCTCGCCTGCAATGTAAGCAGGCTGGCTTTAGTTCAAACCAAAACTTCGGGCACCATGGACGCTACTTTTAGAAAAACTATGACATCTGTTACAGATGTTTTATTTCCAGTTAATAAATCTGCACGAGATCCTCAGAAACACCAGATTTTGAAAACAGGTCAACCCAGTTTATCTTAAGCTGAAGATGCAGTCTATAACGTTATCAAAATAGAGTGACTAAACATGAATCGACTCTTATCTAGTTTGCCAGGACATGCTTTGTTTTTCTCAAAATGCCTACTAGTAGTTCAGCAACAGCATCAACATTTCAGTGTAATATCTACTTGTCTTCTTTCACAATGTATTAAGGGATTGGGTTTTAAAAAAGTTGGGATGAATATAACAGAGGATACATTTTTGGGGGTCGACATAGTTTATTGGAATTTTTTGACGTTCCTAACATCAGTACAGAACGGGATGAAATGTCTACGATTTTTTAAAATTCGTTTTTGGTGTTTTCAGGAAATGAATATGTGACGAACTTACCTCTACAAATGCTGATTTACTTCAATGCGTTCTTTTCACCTCTTTGGCTTATTACCTGCATTGTTATGCTGGAGGCTAAGGTTTGGTTTTTGCTGTTAGTGAACAAACGTCTTAACAAATAATTCATCATAAACGTCTGTATATAGTTACATTTCATTTATTTTAGAAACTTTTGATTATAATGGTAATAAAGCCTCATATATAGAACTGTAGACCAATAGGAAAAAAAAATAAACATTGGTTATGTAGCTTTTCTCATGTGATTTTGGAATTGATTTTCTGTTAATCAATTCTAACCATTTTTAAGTTTGTCTTCTAAAAAATGTTATGATTTACAGATTTCTTACTTAAGAAATAGTATGCTGCATGCTGTGGTGAGTCATGCTAAAAATTGTAAGTGGGAGTTTTGTTGTTAAATGAAGATTAGCAATATTCTGATTCACATTCATTCCAGTTCAACTTCCTCTCAGACTTGTACAGAATTGTCCTGATTTCTGTTTACATTGCGTATTCTCTTGTTGAGATCATCCGCCTATACTTGGGGTATGTTGGAAACCTTATGGAAAGAGTGAGTGACTTTTACATTTTTTTTTAAGTTTTAAAGTTTACATTCACTTTGATATTATTTACATTTGTTTTTCGTAAAGATATTCCACTATCACACTACTGTAAATTTTGGCCTGTTGAGTGGACCTGTATAGAAGTTGCACCCACTTAATTAAAAAAGAACTCTATTATATTCACAAATAAGCTGCACTGGTTTATAAGCCAGAAATATATACAACTTTTTCAATGGCCAGGTCGATTGCCTATAATTCATAGGCATTTCATCTTCTTTTGGCGTGATCGAGGTGTGTGCTTGAGCAAATGATCTGAATGCATCAGTTGCATGCGGCTTTGCTTTAAAAATGTCAACAGTTAACACTGTAACAACATGAATAGTTAACACTTAAACATTAGCTCATTGAAAAATTAATCGGAATCGAAAACATCTGCAAACAAGCCACATGGCTGTTTAAGCTACAGGGTTTAAAGCTGGGGAAAGAAGTCACAGCTTTAATAAAAAATTTACAGTTATTTTACCAATTATTACTTTATAACTTATCACTTAAGGGTTGAAGTGTGATGGAAAGCATTTACTCATTTATATTTCTCATTTTTCACAATTCCAACCAGGTTCCAGAGCTAGCTGGATTTTGGCTGCTGACTGTTTTGCTTCAGCTTCCTCTGATTTTGCTGCTGCTTTTCAATACTGATGCTCTGCTCTTACCACTGGAAAGGGCCATTCACATAGTTAAAGCCTTGTTTGTCGTCAGTGAAGTCATCGTTGGATATTTCGCGATTCGTATCATGGTCAATTATCAAGTAACAAAATATCACCTACAGCAGTTTACTGCATTAGATGAAGTAGATAATGAGTATTGGCCAGAATCTAGATACACAACATAGGTCTGCAAGGCTGTGTGTGTATAAAAGTCTTCCTGTGCATACAAGGACATAAAACATGTTTCTAGTGACGTTTATCAGAAGGATCAGGAAAAAAAATCTTTATGTATGCATACAGCACAAGTGAGACCTAAATAGCTAGGCCAAGGACTGTGATGATATTCCTTTGTTTGAGAAGCTCTGCTTATATTTGTAAATGCAGTCCATGCACATTGGCTGTCGTGGTTTCAGTTCTTGCCTTAGGCAAACTGTTCTTTCTCTGCATGGCATCTGATTACAGGGCTGGCTGCCTTAGTTTGGCTTGGCATAAAACACCCACATCCCCACCCACTTTGCCATTTGATTTTGTATATTTGTGATAGATTTTATAATACTGATTACTAAATCTTTAAAAAAAAAAAAAAAAAATTTACAAGTTTTTTTTTGTTGTATGTATGGTAGAGATGAAACATTTTCATGTGTAGTGTCTGAATGCACAAACCACCCATCATCATTCTGCCAGACATATCAAACTCCTCCAAAAATGCATAAGTGCAAATCAAATGCATAACTGCTGGATACATTTTAATGATTTGCTTTATTATTTTCATGAACACAATGGGCTCTGGGTGTGAGCACCATCCATCTTAGGTCACTTTGCATTAACACAATAGTGGTCAAAATTATGCAATAATAGCCATATCATATCTGCCAAGATTTAGTCATAATGACATGGCATGTAAAAAAGTTTTCTTTAGTTCGGTGAACCAAAAATGTTTGACTTCAATATTTTATGAATGTGTACGAGTTTGTGTGCACTCGTATGCAGACATAAGTGGGAGAGAAGGCATGACTGTATAATCATGTCCACACATATAGCACATCTTTCAATCAACACCTGTGCCCATCCTTCATCTTTGTAGCCGCTAGGCTTGCAAATCTTGAAATATGGGCAATTAGCAACAGCTTTCAAGGCATTTCTAAAGATTCAGCATCTTGCTATAATCAAGGGCATGCAAGCATAATTTGCTGCTCAGCTTGCCAAGAAAGCCTCGAGCGATTCACTGTAACAAATACTACAGATTAACTTCAGAAGTCTTCATGTCTGTCTTGAAACAGGAGGTTGATTTTGCTCTTAGGCTTCACAACTCTTTTAGTCATGGCTTCTAGCAGCACGTCTAGTGTTTGGCACATCTCATAGGTAGTGGTGTCACAGCAAAAAAGAAGTGCTTGCGGCTTCAAGCAACAGAGGTGTAGCCCGGCCTTTTAAACCTGCCGCAATTTCTGCAAGAGAGAGAACTTTTCGAGCCAGCTGATCTCGCTCTCTTTCCACCTGTTTAAACATATGATATCAGTAAAATTAAATCTCAGTGAGATGTTTTTCCCAACACACACACAGAGCTTCCCGCCACCACAAGCAGAGGCATGATAATATATGAGACATACACATTCTTTTACATAGAGAATCTTTCGATAGCATTACCTTTATCTCTCCAAACAAAAGTGGCAGGTTGAATGAATCTGCAAGAGCAGTCACTTGATCCAAATCTGTCATCTTCCTTGGACTGTGAACTGAATCAAATTAGATTAAAAATTAAATTCTAAATTAGAACATTTTATATGATTGTTGTGACACATACACTCTCTGCACATGTAACATAAGAAAAACAGACCATATTACTAAACTGATATGCGCATATTTAACTATGTCTAGCATATTTTAGGCTTTTGTCTTGCACACTTAGAAAAAAGTTACTCACCACCAGTAACTACAAGGCATGCTTTTCCCAAAAAATATCTGATGTCAACAAGAGAAAGAGATTTTTCCACAACCTGAACACTGCAAAATATAACATCATAAAATGTTAAACATATACACATACTTTGAAAGCTAGGTAAAATTTGGCTGTGGACAAAAACTGAATCTCAACACCATGTCTGATGGGAAACAGCAGACATGGCAATGTCTAAGATTTTATATTGTTCTTGATAAACACATGATGTCATAAATTGGAAAAAAAATTCTCCATATTACATTTATAATGGGAGTTGCTATATGTGTTTTTAAGATTCTGTGTGCTCTTACAGACAACAATCTATTTATAGGCTGCTTCAAGGAGCACCTAGAATTAGACAGAGCTCTACATATTTAAAATGTATTATAAACTGAAATGGAGGTACTAATTAATGCACTGTATAAGAATGCCTAGCATATATCAGAAAAGTCAGGAAAGTTTGAAACATGAAATCTTCCATGGTCTCTGTATTTTCTTTTTTAAACTCATGTCTGTAGTTTGTCTAAATAAAACTAGAATCATTATTCACCGTCCCCCAACCCCCTTTCAACAAAAAATCCCTGGTGAAGATCAGTAGAAAAAGAAATGGAGGATCAGGAGATAGCACCTAGCTACAAAGAGGATTATGTAAGTACTTCACCTTAATTCTTACCTCTCTCTGTCTGTCATGTTAAGAATAAAGCAAATGAAATCAATCCTTGGTCGATTTGCCTCATTTTCTGATGGAAGTGGCAATGCACTAGCTGTGCGACTGGAAATAAATTTGATTAATGCAATCATAGCTGTTATGGACAACTGCCAAATTGAAAGCAGGATAATATGAAATGCTATGAACATATAGTTCATATGTCTTGGTATGTATCGGATGTTTACAATACACATTAACTGAAAAGCTTAAAGTGGGTTTTGACACTTTCTGAACAGACAGACCTCTGAGAAAAATTGATTTTATGGACAGCAGAGTGCAGAGGAATGAGTTGTCCCTCCCAGTGCTGAATAACTAAAATGTAACTAAACTCTGAAACGTGGTAGTATGACTATGCATTAGAAGTAATTATGCACATGTTGATCACCAAATAAAACATCCATGAAAAGTAGAAGATGTTAAATAAAAATGTCTGTAGCAGCATTAAAATAAGAAATATGTAAATGACTATCATTTTGTCTAGTCCATTTACTGCAGCTGATGTGGGGAAAAAACCCCAAAATTTATAATGACATAATATATGTATAATTATACACATACATCTGAACAGAAGACTGCACTGGAATTTTGAGAATGGCAAGTGAAAGATCGTGCTTTCCTGTCCCTTCTGCTCCAACAACCTATTATAGATAAAATATGAAATTATAATAATGCAGCTACACAAACTGCTGATCAACAATAGCTCTTATGAACAACACTAATAATTTAATAGGTAAACTAAATGTTTATGTGTGCAAGTGATAAATTTTAGAATAATATTAAAAAGCCAAAAGATATAGGTCAAGAACTTAATTATGCACTCTATAATATTCAAAATTGGATACAAGTTACAGCTGATGCAGGCCCACAATCAGGGGAATTGTGAATTTGGCATCAGTTTAATTGTGGCTAGTGTGGATTAGTTTTTTCTTATTTCTTACACTGAGGGGGACTTCACCTAGTACTGTCTGAAGAGTAAAGTGAAAGCAAGATATATATATATAAAAGCCTAGATGGTCTATAAAACTAACGTTGGGGCTGGTTAATGGAGTAGGACAAAGTGTAAGTGCACGGGCTGAAGCGTCAGCAGCTAGGGTTAGGGTTGAGACAGAAGAAAAAAAGGGTGGTATTTGTGAGATTAAGAGTTGATGATTTAGCTGATAAACACTTGAGAGTGCTGAAGAAAGAGGTGCGGGGTTTCATAGTCTCTACTAAACATTGGTATGACCGAGAGCTGGACATTGTGGTGTCGAGGACGAGGTAAATTTTTGTTTAAAATGGGATTTTCGTTCCAAACAGCACCACAAATAGCTCACCAAAAGAGAGGCTGTTCCTCGCAAGGGTGGTAAATTGTAAGCAGATAATATAGAATCGTTTGTTGCCATGACAAAAATTAATGTACAAGGTAAGATTTCGAAAGTCAAGAGAAAGCCGCCATTTGTAACCCGCGCTGAGTGCTTGTCGCGAGAGTTATCCTCCTTGCATCGCTTGTACTTGACGAACGGACCTCGGCAACGCAGATCATCTTCTCACGAACGAATATCCCTATACACGTCCGTGAATTTCTGCCTCTACTTCTTTGATGCTCTTGATGTCTTTTTAGTGGTGAGAATTGAACTCAGATCTTATCATTTAGCGCGTTAGCAGGTCATGATGCATATGACAGCACATTCAACAACAAACCACGGACGTGTGTAGGAAATACAATTTTGTGAACACACGAACTTGGGTTGAAATTCAATGACGTCCACACTAATTATCCTAACAATAGGTGTGCTATTCTGTATTGAACACTAGTAAGTACTGTTTAGTCTGTTGTTACTTTTCGTCAAAGAAAAATGTTGGGATTTTTTAAAACTGAAAGTAGCTATATATGATCGAAACATCAAAGAAATGTCCACTTGAGACAACTTTTATTGAGTACAATACATATAGTGCTTTTAAAATGAATTTTGAACTATTCACTTTTTGTTTATTTTGTGTACGCGGTATTGGGAATAGATAAATCATTGTGCCTATGTTTGAAGATATAAGCAGTGTGCAAACAATGTGTGTGTGTACACATTTGCCATTTCTGGTTGCTTACTTTAGGGAACAATCTGAATATGGGGTTTTGAGTTCCAAGAAGAACCACAAAGGAGTTCAGAGGATGCTTAATCATTTAATACAATATAAACTTTTTCTGATGCAGCCATTTCCCTTACTAGTGAATGTTAATGATTTTTTTTTATATTGTCATATCCTTTTCATTCTTACAGATATTATACAATAGATTTAACTATAAAAAGCAATTGGTATTATAGTTTGAATAAAATTATTATGATTTCAGGCTCCCATGGAGACGAGTACACCATGACATCAACTAACTCCTCGCTGGTTGTGCTGGAGGCTATTCTGCAGAAGGTTACACAATCTGCTTCTGGTCTTAAATCATTCCTGGAGAATTTACAGTCATGTCAACGGTTGTCTCATGCTGTACATCGCCATGTCATTCACTGCAGTAACTTTCTTTCGAATATGCGAAAAACTTCGGCATATTTGAAAGCTGTAGGTGCAGCAACAAAAGTCACAGGTGGTTTGTTTGCAGCTGCAAGTGTGATGTCACATTCTGATTTGTTGAGGAAGCTTGGCTCAAAAATGTGGAAAATAGGTAAGAACACACATTTTGAAATCTTTTGTATGGTTCAAGCCAAGTTGCTTCCTGTTTCATCAGTTTTACCTAAATAGGAGACACACATGTTGACTGGGAAACTGTGTAACCATGTGTTTAATACACTTGATTTTTAAGGCCTTGATACCTTGCAGGCTGGAAGCACTCTTGAGTCAGTAAAAGAAAAATTCCATAAGAGTCATTTGATAAATGGTTAATCTAAGTGCTTGTTCTGAGCAGCTTAAAGATTATTTTCTCTAATATATTTACAGGGAGTAAAGCAAAACTTGGAGGTCTGGCAGGCTGTGTTCTATGGGAAGTCTGGAACAATGGTTTTCAAGACACTTTGTCAGCTTACCATGCAAGCATCTGCAGCCTAGTAACGGATATGACTATCTTTCGCACACGCCTAGAAGAACTCCAGACTCTCATTCCTGTGAGACTTGATATCGAGAGGCTTTTGCCCATGTTGCTTCTAGCTTGCCCACAGGAACTGTTTTTGTATGCATGTCGCATTCTCAGACTTTTTATCACTGATGAACAGTCAGCTGCTCTTAATAATTTCATCACTATGGCTGCAAGTACATTTGCAACAAATGATGCTCTTCCAGTTCAGGTCTTTCGTGAAGCAGAATCTTTTAATATTCTTGATTCTTGCAGCTCCCTGACAAATTCATTGCAGATACTGACTATGCTGACTCATGCTGTGGGAGAGGTGAAAGTTTTTTATTCTGCTGCGACAAGCATAAGTAGACAAGATTTTGTGCATGTGAAAGCATCTTTGAGTAAACTTTGGCAGTTGTCAGTGTCATTTGGAAAGAGCTTACAAAGTGTAAGGATGTGGAGTAGCTGAAATATAGGTTTTAGAGGAAGGGAACTGAAAACAAAGATGCTAGAATATATTGAAAAGAGATCTGTGATATGATTTGACTGTGCTCGTCAAGGTAATTTTAAAAAAAGTTCTGTGGCAGTCAAATCAATATTTCAGTTTCCAAATATGCTGGGTGTTATTTCATGCATTGTATGTTGGGTATAATCATTTTGGGTACTCTTTTGAAAGTCTTAGTCAGGCAAATCAAGATCTGAATCTCTTTTTTCTTTTTGCAGCAATATTTAATCTCAGTGGGCTTAAAATCAGCTGTCACTATTCAAATATCTGTTTAATAAGGAAACAGTTGAAAAGTAAAAACCTGCCTAATTTATTGTAGGAATTTGAAATAAGAAATAAAAGCTTTTACCTTTTGTGTTTGTTTTTGGAATAATTTTATGGTTTTTTTTCTAATAAAATATCAAAGTGTCATGAAAAAATATGAAAATAAAATCCAATTAAAGCAAAAGAATGTTTCTTTACATACATGCACATCTAAAAACATCCAAATAAACCAATGTCAGTTATAAGGGATTCATCATTTCCAGGTGCAGTGAATGGGTTGTTTTTACGATTTGCAGGAAATAACTGTAAATGGAAAGGAAAATTGCATACCTCTGGCTTTTTACAATCATTTTAATGGAATAATCTATTTAAGAAAAGTGTTTTCCTTGGTGATCAGCAATTTTGTCAGCTATCTATCTATCTATTCCTCTTTGTGCATCAGGTTGCACATAAGGCCTCAACCAGAGTCCGCCACCGATGTCGATCGGCTGAAACACGCTCTAGGTGACCCCATGTCCAGCCCTTTCCTTTCATCTCCCTTTCCACTGTTCTTCTCCAAGTTTCCTTTGGGCGGCCTCGTTTTCTTCGGCCGTCTGGAGTCCATCGTAGGGCGACTCTGGAAAGGTCTGCTGTCTGCTGGCGGAGCACATGTCCAATCCATCGCCAACGCCTTCGTTGAACCTGCGTGGTGATGGACTCGGTTTCACTTCTTCGGTGGAGTTCTTCGTTGGTGATGGTGTTTGGCCAAAAGATGTTAAGTATGCGCCTGAGGCATCTGTTTGGAAGACGTCAAGCTTGTTTACTGATGGTTTTGGTCATCTTCCAAGATTCTGATCCGTAAAGGAGGGTGCTGATCACATTTGACTTGAAGATTCTCAGTTTGATCTTCTGGCTGATGTTTTTTGCCTTCCATGTGCTCCTGAGTGAGGCAAAGGCCTGACTGGCTTTCGCCAGTCGGGCTCTAATCTCCACCTCCTCATCCCCAGTGTTTGACATTTTGGACCCAAGATAGGTGAAACTGTCAACTTCCTCAATCTCTTCTCCATTTAGTTTGATGCTGTCTTGGACTCTGGCGTTCACTCTCATACTGTTAGTCTTTTTTGTGCTGACCTTCAAGCCAAGGTTTCCAGCTGTTTCTGAGAAGGCCTTTGTTTTTTCCTGCATGTCTTGGTGGCGGTGTGACAGCAGGGCAATGTCATCAGCAAAGTCCAAGTCTTCCAGTGCTGTTGTTGCTGTCATAGTCATGGTCCATCTGAGCCCTCTCCTCTCGCTGTCGGTGGAAGTCTTCATGATCCAGTCCATGGCCAGGATGAAGAGGAACGGCGACAGAATGCAGCCCTGCTTCACCCCAGTACTGACGTTGAAGGGGTCTGTGAGCTCTGTGTCACAGACAACCTGGGATTTGAAATCGCTGTACAGCATTGCAATGACCTGAACAAGTTTTGCAGGGACTCCGTAATGCCTCAGGATCTTCCATAAGGACTCGCGTGGATGCTGTCAAAAGCCTTCTCCAGGTCTATGAAATTGATGTACAGCGGTGTGTTCCATTCGTTGCTCTGCTCCAGAATCTGTCGCAGAATGAAGATGTGTTCGGAGCAGGATCGCCCAGGGCGAAATCCTGCTTGCTGTGGTCGGAGGTCTTTCTCAAGAGTTGCCGTCAGTCTTGACAAAACAATCTTGCTGAAGACCTTGCTGGTGAGGGAAAGAAGTGTTATGCCCCTCCAATTATTGCAGTCTCCAAGATCTCCTTTCTTGGGTAACTTGAAGATGAGCCCTGTCTTCCACGCAACAGGACCTGCCCTGATTCCCAAATTTGCCTGAAGATTTCAGTCAGCTTGGGAGCTGTCACATTTATATCTGCTTTCAACATCTCTGCTGTTATTCCATCTGCCCCTGGTGCTTTGCCGCTCTTCATTGTCTTGACTGCTGCTGTCACTTCTTCCAGGCTTGGTGGGTCTGTGCAGATGTCAAGGTCTATAGCTGCTGGCTGGATGTCTGCAAGCTGAGGGGATCTGGTCTGTTCAGAACTGACTCAAAATGCTCCCTCCAGCGCTGTAGTTTTCCTGCCTCTCCTTCGACGACATTACCGTTCACGTCTTTCACTGGCACATCACTGTTCTTAAACCCGTTGTTTAGCTGTTTGTTTATCTTGTACAGTGTCTTCAGGTCATTTTTACTTGCTGCATTTTCTGCTTCATCTGCCAGTTTCTCTATGTGATATCTTTTGTCAGTTCTTGTCATCCTCTTTACCTCTTTGTTCAGTTTTGCATATCTTTGTCTGTGTTGTTCCTTCAGGCGTTCAGATCTGGTGCTGTTGATTCTTTGTTTGGCTGACTTTCTCTCTTCTATCTTCTTCCATGTCTCTTCTCTGATCCACTGTTCTTTCTTTTTCCGTTGGAAGCCCAGTATTTTTTCTCCTGATTCCTGTAAGACTCGATTGAAGTCGTCTAAGGTCATCTCTTGTTGGTCTCCTAGTGCTTGGAACCTGTTCTTTACTTCCATAGCAAAGGCCCTTTCGATGACTGGATTTTTCAGTTTGCCAGAGTCCACTCTCTGCTGACGTGCCTGTTTTCCTCGTGATCGACGCAGCTTCAGAGAAACTGTGGCTATCACAAGAGTGTGGTCACTGGCAATGTCTGCTCCTCTGTAGGCTCTAACATCTTGAAGTGAGCTCCTCCATTTTCGGTTGATGATGACATGGTCTATCTGGTTCTTTGTGATCCCATCTGGTGATGTCCATGTTGCCTTGTGGATGTCTTTGTGTGGGAAGAGTGTGCCTCCAATCAGTAGGTTGTTTTCTTCACAAAAGTCTGCCAGTCTCTCTCCGTTGTCATTGATGGTTCCGATTCCATGTTTGCCCATGACATGCTCCCTGCAGGTGTTGTCACTTCCCACCTTGGCATTGAGATCGCCGATGATGAGCAACATGTCGTGGGCTGGAACGCTCTCTGAGGCTGCTTGGAGCTGATCGTAAAAAGCATCCTTGTCTTCTGCCTCAGAGTCATTTGTTGGTGCATAGCAGGCTAGCACTGTCAGCTTGGTGTACTTGGAATGGAATCTTGCTCTCAAAAGCCTGGGTCCATAAGGCTTCCATTCCAGCAGTGCCTTTTCCGTTTTCTTGTTGAGGAGTAGAGCTACTCCTTCAGAGTGCTGAGCGTCTGATCTTCCTGAGAACAAGATGGTATGTCCTGACGCTAGTCTCCTCTTTCCCGTGCCGGTCCATCTGACCTCACTGACTCCCAGGATGTCCAAGTTGTAGTTGTCAAACTCCTTGACTAATTGGAGCATCCTGCCAGTCTGGTACAAGGTCTGGACGTTCCAGCACCCCACCCTCAACTTCTGCCTCGGCTTCAGTAAATCCGCTGTCGGGGCGCCAGCTCCCTTTCGGGTTTGGCTGTCGTCCGTCATTAGTCCAGTCTCCTGGTGTGCTTCATTACCTTCGCCATCTGTGACGAGTTCTCTGGTTTTAGTTTCTGTAACAGGATTTTTTTTACATGGTGGTGTTGTTAGCCCTACCACAACCTATTTTACCTCTAGGTGAGGTGTCCACCTTAGTCGCCTCTTACGACATGCCTGGCTGGATGGCAGGGACCCTATTCTTGCAATGCTTGCTAGGCAAGCATACCCCGGGGTCCCACAGGGGAATTTTGTCAGCAATCCTGACAATAACTTAAGCATGTATTTCTTAGCCAGTTGATTGGTTCTATGATAACAAAATGTTTCCCGTAGAGGTGATTTGAGAAAGAGGAGGAACCAGAGTGAGAAAAAACCCAAAACAAATGGCCAGGTTAGTGATAAATAGGTAATATATCCAGGAAGTATGTACCCACAAGACCAGATCTGAACCAAGGACCTTTATAACCCTTACTGAATTGATGAGCTTGTGTTGCACTGGACTATTCTAGAGGCTGGATAATGGTCTGTTGGTAACTCTCTTTCCTGAAACTCAAAAAAGAAGCTCAGAACTTCTCCCATAGCATGCCTAGGATTGACTGAAATGGAGTGGTAATTAAAAAAATAATATCAGTGCATTAATGCAGAATATTCTAAAATAGTTATTCACGTGGGCCTAACACACCGTGCAGTATTTTCGGGAATGAATCAAGAGTAAAATGAATATTCATGATCTAAGGCCAGTAGATAACATCCTAGTGCTGTGTTGCTTGTGGTCTCTGGCTTTGTTCACTTGCCCTTCACTCCCAGGGCCACCACGCGCCACCATGAAGCTTGGGGTTGCCGTTGGGATCGTTGGGGGGAAACTTATGGGCAACCGCTGTGGAGTTGTAACTCGCGCACGGTGCCAGGGTGGACCTCCGAGGGGTCAGTCCTTTCTTCAAGGTCTACTGTGATGTTGAAGAGCCAGACGTTCTTTACATCTTGGTCCGGGACATCCAGCAGTGGCCCTTGTCGGTTAACTTTCGGCAGAAGAACACAAGAGCCGTTGCCTAGGAAAACAAATAAACTCGAGTGTCATTCTACTTTTGTCAGACTAAGTAAGTATGAAAGATATCTGTAGCATTATTAAATTGTCACCCATTCAAAGTGCTTTAGTGCTCTTGAGGGTTTAAATTTTAAAAGATGGTGGTGTCCTTAGGTACGAAGTTCGAACAGTATTGTAAATCCTACTTTATGGTTTATGGCGTACTTAATGGTGCCCTAGGGATCCTAGTTGTATGCTACCTTTGTGCTCCAACTTCTGACTTGGACTTGTAGCAGTCTGGAAGAAGCACTCCTTCATTTGTGTAAAGAAAATGGGTGGGGGCTAAGACCGGTTTAATTCTTTTATTGCTTCCTGGACCGAGACCGGGCGTTGATATCTCTTTTCGATAAAAAGTGCAACTGGATCTGTTCGCTCATAAATGTTTATGTAAGGAGACGGAAATTCAAGAAGCTACCTGGTAGCTGAACGCACTGGCGCCCATTACAACTAGGCTATAAAACCTTAAAATTCACAGGAGCCCAGAATTTTGTTTGCACAATCCAGACACATGTAAAGTATTTTTGATTTTTTTCTATTCAGCTTTGGAAATATTTATCTTACTGTCTGTAAGATGGCTAGCGTGTATGTAATCATGGGTACAGTCAGTACACCTGCACTGCATGCACCTACCTGGATCACCCGTGATGAACTTGAAGTCTCCTACTCGTATGGCGGTGCGAACTCGGGTATCGAACCTGTCTGGGTAGAGCCTCGTACCCTGGGTGGTGTAAAGCGGGTCGATGTTATGCAACAGCTCTCACTGGGAGACACATCACACGAAAATAAAGCAGAAAGGAAAATTATCGCTTTTTTCCTCAATAATTTTATTATTTCTATTTCTTACATCATCGAGAACTTTTCACCGACCCTGTCCTCGTTTTTCAACTCATCTGATGTGTGCTTTTCGTTAAGGGTCTACAAGAGTACACACCTTGTTTTCAGGTATATTTTTGACCTCTTTCTGTGCATGATTGCGTTTGTAGGTTTTAGGTTTATAGCTCAAGAACAGGGTGACTGGGTTATTCAACCAATGTTTGGGAAATGCTATATTTTGTACAGAGCTGAAGCCGGTCATTTGATATGGAAATTGCACTCTTGTTGACCGTTAATGATCTAAGTGTCACAAAGGCCATCAGGTACTTCCTTTTCATCTTGGTTTTTTTTCCGTTCTAGAGAAATGAAACTTCTTCATTTTCAGTTTTACGACTATTTTAAATTCATAAACACAGTCATCCTCTTTTGGGTCCATGAGGACCATGGCTGTTTTCATGCCCAAGTACACGTAAACTGAAAGTTTTTAAACCTCTAGTTAATGGCCGTTGAGGACGTCAGAGGCCTATGTAGTACAATATGTTATTTACACGTGCTTTTGTTGGTATAAAAATCTAAGGACTATCAACTGACAACTAATGAAAGCCTTGCCATGAAGATGGGTGACTAGCGATACAAGAAGGAAGATGGTAGAACTTATATTTAAACATTTACAAGTTTTATTCACCGAGATTTCTCAGGAAGATTTCATATCTAATTACATACATCGTCCTGTGTCGAATAACATTTGCTGTCGTATTAAATTTGATCAGAGTTCGCTAACTGTAACACTATCTTACTCGATCTTCCCCTCTAACCGACTCTTGTGTCATTTGCTGACGTCACGCAGGTGTACTGCTCCACCTCACCTGCTGTCACTGCTACTAGTACCATGGAAACCTGTGTTGGTGACTTCAAAGACTGAATGGCAAAAAACAAACTTCAAACAACGATGATAAACAGAAACCCTCTTATGCTCGAGAAGAAGAATTCAGTCTTGCAGGGAATGAAGTATTTTTTATTAGTTTAAGGTAAAGCTGCAAAAGGCAGGTCAGAAGGAAGAGATTAATTAACCACCACCGGTTCAGGGAGTTTGCGAAGCTGCGTTGAAAGTGTAAACAGAAGTAAAACAAGGGTTATCTTGCTGTCACCTTGTCGGATACACAGCCACTCCGAGCAAGAAGAATTGTGTTTGTTTAGAGACTTGAGTCAGGCTTGAGCAAACAGTTCAGTTGAAGAACTGGTCCAGTAAGTCAACACTGGTCTAACTCATAAATAAGACAGAGTGTGACGATGTGTTTGTTGGAAAAGATATCGGGATCCACAGAAGGAAAGAAGGACAGTATTTCATCAGAAGAACTAAACTTGGAGTTGAGAAAGAGGAACTGGAACACTTGCAGAAAAGGAGACTCGGAGAAAGGAGAAAAATGTTATAACGATGTGATCAAGTAGGACAAATAGAACAATAAAGAAGACAAGGACAGTAGGACAGATTGAACAGACAAGAAATTAGGCGTGGTTCCAACAGAGATGTTCAAAATATATTAGTAAAGACCCTCAGAACAGCCTCAACCTAACCCAATACTTGGATGGACACGCAATCACACACACACACCAAAATAACACATAAATGTACACACCCTCAAACATTCTGCAAAATAATGCAAGCATTTGAAAAATAGAAGGAGAGGCTAAAAAAAAAAAAAAAAGCACGAACTTTAAGTACCACATTCTCCAAACCGAACTCTTTGAATGACAGAGAGAGAGAAAGAGAGAGTGCGCGTGTGTGTTTGTGTGTATGCACGGGTGATCGCAGTACTTACACCTATTCCTTACAAGCTTGATTCAACCCTAACTGCCAAAAGAAAGACATATATTCAAAAACTGCCCAATGAGTATATATCTTGTCTCCCTCATAACGATTTCCAGTCACACCCTAGGTGATACATGTAATTGCTTCAGCTTCTCTGCTGTCAGTTCGCGACATCCGACGGTAAGAGCCACACTTTGCTAATAAAGTTCATTTCGAGGCAACATGGCTTGATTTTATTTCAGGTAGACATTCTCACAGCCAATACATGACTAACACAAGCAGCTACCAGTCTAATGTATAGACGAATAAAACCCTCTGTCGCACGTTGAAGATTTTGTGGTTGATAAAACTCATTTTTATCCTTAAAAGGAATTTTTCGACAGTCTTAATACGTGCAAAATATCTGATTTTGTTATTTCTTCTATTTTGAGTTCTTGCTTTTATTTTTTATTGTTGTTTATATCTTGTTTTATTATTTTATTTTTAGTGTTATTGTGTGATCTTGTAATTGGTTTCTTGTTTTTGTTCTCTTTTTGTTTGTTTTTTTTAACTTTTGGTTTTTTGTTCTTGTTTTGTTAAAGTCTTGCTGTTGTATTGCTTTTTTTGAGGGGTTGTTAAGCTTTTTATTTTATTTTTATTTTTTTTTTTTTTTCATTTTTGTTTTTGTTGAGGCACTGGTTTTTCATCGTCATTTTTGTCGTTTCAATACTCAGCAACCTCGTGCCAGTTTTGTAGCCGACAATAACATCTGTCTCCACTCACGTGAGTGAAAGAAAACCATCATTGTGCAAAGGTGACACCAGGGGAGGAGAAGACATTGACACTCGCCTAACGGACGAAGCTATTTGTGTTGATGACGTCATTGTAAACAGCGGTTGGCTCATGTCTTTGTGGTCAGCGATGACCTCACACAGCGGCCTAGCAAACTTGGTTGACAAGTTTCCTTAAGACGGAATTTTTAAAAACTAAATACAATCAATCGTACCTCAACTCATTCATTCCACGCGCCATTCACTTGATAAACTCTACTGGCCATCATCTTGTACTAGCCTGAGGTCACCTGGGGTCATCCACTGTATCTGCTGTTTTTAGAACTCTGTGTGTGTGGGTGGAAGAGAGAATATGTATGAGACAGACACTATTTCAACATGTACATTTCCATTATATCTTTCATATCATGTATATATTATTGCTAGTACGAGCACTATCTTGATTGTCCCTGAGGATCCATAAAGTTTGATTGTATTATATTGTATTGTTTGCCGGCTCTGTAGTGGAGAGTTCTGAGTTCAAACAAGCTCCAACATGCTCTTTTAACCAGCCCCTACCCCTTGTTTAAATCCAAATGTCACCTACTACACTTTTATGAGGTGTCTGCTCTGTGTGTTTACTTGGCTCAGTGGCAGGTCCATGTCCTCTGGAGTAGACCCTGGATGTCCGCTTTGTGTGAGTGCGCTTTTGTGCTAAATATGATAACCACCCGACTTTGAGGTATCATTGGCATGGGTCGCGGCTTGAGCTCTCAGCACAATGTAAGAGGCTTTGTAAGGTCGGGGAGTATCCATCAGTGAGTAGTAGGTCTCGGCTGGTGTTATTGTTATTGAAATAGTTTCTTTGCCGAAACGGTCGTTCCCTGAAGTCCATCGTACCTCGTGTCAGGACCAAACTATTGACTCTGTCCTTTTGCAGTCTGTGTACAGTGTCCGTGGGCGACCAAGTGTCCAGGTGGGCCTTCTGGCAGATATGTTTTGTATGTTATGGTGACTGCAATGTATGGGTCATGTCCACTCATTGTGGGAAATGTCAGTGTATGTGATCAAAAGGAGCGTGGAAGAAAGAGCAAGCGAGAAGGAGGGGTAGTGTGTCTGTGGAGGAGATTTAAGGGGGTGTACAAGTGCAAGCAGTGCAAGTATGGGTGTGAGCATGATCGGGATTTGTCCAATAATTGTTGATCATCATCAATCAAATTCCAAGTGTATTATCACTTGGCAAATAAATGAATAACCAATTCCTCTCCTGTCGTATCGTTCTGTCTTGTCATTGGTTTTGATGTTTTTCAGTCGTGTTTACCATTGAAAAAAATAAAAAATAAAAAAGCAAAAACCAGGCTCTAGTCATCTTTTTTCCTTTTATTCCACACGAGTATCGTACCTTATTATCATATTTACTGTTTTTTTATATAAAGTTCATTGAACTCAGTAGCATGTGAGAATATTCACAATATAAATGCTTTTTATCATAACTAACGAACTAACTGTACACATACCAACAGTTTAACTGTTATATGGAATTCCGCTGTCTTCTTTTCTGAGGTAAATAAGTGTTTACTTACAACACACACACAAAGAATGCATATAGCTGAGTATCACCAGGGACTGTAGATTTTCAGTATCTTTCGTCACAATATTAGTTGCACTGAATTCACTAGGCATGGTTAGGTTCTGCATATCCTTCCTGTACACAACGTGGAGAAAAGAAAATATTACGGAAACATTGTGACTAAAGAAAATGTAGCATCTCACAACAGGGTGGTCATATATGACAAAAATAGTAAGAAAACCAGTTTGACATGAAACCAAAAACAAAAAACTGAATTCAGGAGGAATGGAAAAATTCTCTGGTGATTTCAAAGCTGCGCGAAGACGAACAGATCACAGGACAGTAACATTCCACTGACGACGTCAAACAGTAACATTCCACTGACGTCAAATAGTAATATTCTACTGATCTCAAACAGTAACATTCCACTGACGTTCTACTGATGTCAAACAGTAAAATTCCACTGATGTCAAACAGTAATATTCTAGAGACGTCAAACAGTAACATTCCACTGACGTCAAACAATAACATTCCACTGACGTCAAATAGTCAATCGATATGAAGAGGTCAAAGATCTCATAGCAAGTCTCATGTCCTGACGTCATCTTCATACGCCGTAGGTGGGTTTCAGCAGTGACCTTATATTTTTTCAGCTTTTGGCTTCTTTGGGGAGTAAACCTTCGATGTGCCGTGAAGTCCCAATGCATTGGTAAATACATAGACTCAGCTTACCATGGTTACCAAAGTTCTAATGTCCAACCAGAAGCATGAATTTCCTGGAACTTTCTCTCTCTCCCTCTCACACACACACACACACAAGAAATCAAACACGAGGACACAGCTTTATCAAAATTTGATTACCTTCGACCTGTTAAAAAGGGGTTTTAGTCAGAAAGGCTGAATGTAGGTATAACCATCCAACCCAAAATGCGTCAAAAAAGGTCCAACTCCAGGATAACATGCATAAACACAAGAGTAAAAAATGGACCTGGATATGCATTGTATTTTAAAAAAGATACTGGTTTTGTCCTTGTCGGTTAGTAAAGGGTATTGTATCGTGTTGTATTCCTGTCGTCACAGCAGCCACATGCTCAAGAAAACAGAAATGAAAACAAAAAGAAACATAAAATGACGAATGTGTTGCAATCCAATAGCCCGCCCTATCAACGGCTGCAAATTCTTTAAATTAAGGAAATAATAATAATAATAAAAAAAATACAAAAGCAACAGAAACACGAGAGCTCTTGTATCTAACAATAACCAACCATAGGAAAATATATTTTTTCACGACAGTCGCCATACGGACTCGCTGACTCGTTCTAATCAAAATTTGTGACACTTCCACCTACTTAGCCCTCTTTACCTTGGGTCCTGTCTATTTACTCTTGTTTAATTTATTATTGCTGTTGATGCAGGAACACAAACAGCAGGTGTACAAGGAGGATTAGTCCAGTACAGCAGGCTAGATGGCAGGAAGATCTTGGGGTGGGGATGGCAGCAATGGCGGCTGGTGGTACACCTGTGGTTTCCGCGTTAGTCATCTGCCTCCATAGAGGATAGCTGCTCACCTCTGGTATCCTCGTCGCTCTCTTCGTCTTCTGCGACTCGCAGGAAGCTGGCCATGACCCGACGACCGTTTGTAGGCTGGACGGGACGGCAGTTGTTCTTCAGGGGGTGTGGATGGTTATGTTCGCCTGCAGTCAGTTTACGGAATTCCGCGATCTGACATCAGAAAAAAGCAGTCAGGGATTATCACCAACACACCCACACCCACACACGCACACCCACACACACCCACACACATACACTATATTGTCTTCACCTCTTTTTCTTTATGGCTCATATTTTTCATGTTTTATCTCACCTGTTCCTCCGACACCTTAATGGTTTGCCGAAAAACTGTCCAGACGACAACCTCCGAGCAAGGAGGTGTGGTGAGACTGCCCAGGTACCTGTAGTATTTGCTTGTGTCCGTTGGTAGTACCGCAGTTAGATTGAAGGCATCTATAGTCACAGGGACATCTGCAATAAAAATAGCATTTTTCAGACACAACCATAATAATAACATAACTAAATTTTGGGAAGCGGGTGACAAATTACTATAATATAGCAACACCATCAACAATGATGATAATAAGAACAGTGGCAGCAGTTTGGGGTAGGTGACCATGAATCTACATTGGTAAGAAGTAATAATCATGAAGTTAATATTTTTTTGTCCAATCAGAACCAGATAATATTTTAGTATCGCTACAATTAGCATTAAATGTTATTCTAAGGACTTACTTTCCTCGTGTATTTCTGGCAGCATTGAGACTAATTTGTCAAAAGTTTCATGTTCCTCTTCTTCTACCTGTACAAAATACAAACAAAAATAATGGCGTGAGAAATAATAACGAAAGTCATTAAAATAGTCAGGGTAGCAACTGTAATTGAAGAAATCTTTAGATGAAAAATAGAAACAAAATTTAAGAAAAATCAAGAGCCTGTGCTACAGGGAGAGGAAGAAATAAAAATGTCCATAGCGACACAGCAAGGCAAAGGATGGTAGAATGAATGGATGATGATGATTCATCTTCGTGCAGACGCCAACCTGGTGGTTTACTTTTTTTGATAGATGATTGACATCTGAATGGTTAGAATCAGAATGGCATGCTTAAATTCAGCTGACCACGAACTGACCATTAGAAGCTTGGAAGAAGGGGCGAGAGAAGGTCAAGAGATCTGACGAAATTCAATAACTGACCGTTGAAGCTCGACAACTCCAAAACCATCAGTAACTTCTCGAAGTAATGAAGCAAGTATATATTAAACTACAAACACAGCAAGAATCTCACTGACGTGATCAAACTAAGGTAAACAAAAGAGTTTTATTCACACTAAGTAGCATCACCGTACACGTACCTCCAAAAAGACACCAAACGCTGCCAGGCCATCCCAGTAGTTCTGAGCGTTCGTCAAGTTGCCGTATGCAACCTTGTAGCTCACAATATGAAGCTTAAACGAACGAACGAACGAACGAACGAACGAACGAACAAACAAACAAACAAACAAACAAACAAACAAACAAACAAACAAACAAACAAACAAACAAACAAACAAAAAAAAAACAACATTTGTTTGAAAGAACCAGAAACCAATGTGAAACAAATGTGCTCGAGTTCTACAGGTTTCTATAACCAAGTGCTCAGAAAAACATTCTTGATAATATTTATCTTGGAGTGTGTCAACAAGTGCTGGTCTTATGTGATGACTGTCAGTTTTATCAGGACAGAAATGTTCACAGAGCACACATGACTTTCTTCCTGCACTGATTAAAAATATAGAAGCTGTCTCTCTTTTTTTCTCACTCTCACGTGCACGAAAGAAAACACACACATGCACGGACACCAACACACGACAAACACACAAAGAGGGAGAAAGAGTGAGAAAGGCGAAAGAGAAATAAAGAGGGAATGGATGAGAATGTCATTTCGTTGACTTCTGAATAAACTTTGTGCTTCGATCCCTGAGACTGATTTTTTTAATGATGTGGGGACAGCTTAGAGCATTGTATGATGCATCATGGGAAGCATTTGTCAAATGTAGCTGCGTAAGTCCATCAGTGGAGGAATATACTCGTTCTCTGATTGTCTGTCTGTCTGTCTGGCTGTTTCCGTTAACAAAAAGTGTCGCTGGATGAATTTAATTTCATTTCCACGTGTGAGATCGCGAATATAAAGAAGGCTGTCGTGACTTTAAAACAAACAATTCTGTGATGGTGGGGAGGCGGGGAATCAAGATGGCATCCAGTCCCGTCAAAAACCTTTTCAAACTACTTCATTCAGTCGTCAGATGGTACCTCCATGGGGTAGTGCCTTTCGTTGATCACGTGCTCGGAGCCATCTGAGCTGTTCTCACCCCAGTGGAAGTGAAACTGAGCCACCTGGTACAGGCCGTTCAGACCGCCACCCGTCACGGTCATGACCCCATTGACAGTGACAACCCCTGCAAATAAGGTGTGTAGTCCATGTCATCAAAAGAAATTAATAAAGAAATTCCATCATCATTATCATCACTACAGTGGTTGCTTTGTATTTGTTGTTGTTATTACACTGTTATCATACCTGTATGCCCGTTGTTGTTGAGGGTCCATTTAATACTGGAGTCGCCGTTATCGAAGTTTGTGAACTGAAAGCCTTTGAGGGAGCTGTTGTAGATGACATCCTCGGTCTCGATGTCGATGGGAGACTGACGGGCACCGCTGCATTTAGTATAATAGTCTGCCCAGTGTGGAGGGTCTGAACAACAGGAGAGAAGTCAGAGAGAAGGGTCTTTCGGGTGTGAATTCTCCTCTCGCCTTCAAAACATCGAGTGCGCTACACACACCCACCTTTTTCACAATGATTATACTTTAATTCACTTTGTAGTCACGAAAACAATGAAACAACATGTGGCTCACCTATTTCTCCGCTGTAATCCCAGTGGACAGCTGAGACAACTGAGAAAAAAACATAAGACAGTGGCGATAACTCTCAAGACGACATACTAAATAAGTAAGTCATTCGTCGTCTCTAGACTAAGATTACACGAGCTAAAGTTTGGTCACGAAGACATTTGTTTGTGGTCACATGACCAGAGCCCTGGACAGAAAAAGAGTCGGTGGCCCCCTTTGCCCGCCAATGTCAATAAAAACAATCATAACAGAAGAAAGTTGTAATACTACATATAGGTCACTGCTCCGACTCCGACTGCAGCAACATCAGTAAATACAGTGCAATCATTTGACAGGTCCACAGTTTGCACGTGTCTCAGGCCGCCCCTGATCAGACCATCATTATTTTCAGATTGCTCCAGAGTGTTCCGGGTCAACGAGTAGTACGCATGCGCCATTTGTGATTATATAACAAAGCTGATTGCATGGCTGGGAGTCTTCTCTGTTAGTCGACAGCATCCTTAATCACCATTCAGATGTTCTTAGGATGCAGTCAGCGAACATTAGCCTTGTCTTACTGAAGCCTTGCTGGTCCACTGTCTTCAGAAGACGGCATGTCATCGTCACAGACATCAAACTCGTCTCTGATTTCGCGCTTCACAAGAGAATTTTTTTCAACATAAACTGCCTTTTAGCCTCTGTAATTTACAGTCTATAGGTCAGATACACAAGACGTGTGAAGGTAGGCATGTGAGGCTAGATGGATGGTTTACAGGCAGGTTTATAGCAACACCTGGACTTCGAGCATGGCGCAGCCTCGGATTACTTTTTCTGTCTAAAATTTTCTTTCTTTCTTTCCTTCCTTCGTTCTCTACCATTTTATTCACAGTTAAGATTTTCGGGACGTATTAATGTCACGAGACTTTCATTCCTATTTCTCTAGCGTATTGTAATTTTCTTGCTATGATTTCCGATGGATGGATACATCTGACAATTTTTTGCAAAAGGTTTCCTTTTTTTTTTAGTTGTTTTTAAACAGATAGATCGACAAACGTGACACTAGTCTTATAAATTTTTAAAAATAAAACAAATGAAATCACTTTTTAAACTGTCGATACAGAAGTAGCTGTGAAAAAGATTCAAACAACAAGAGCAGGGCATGGACCTTTGACCCTGGCAAAAGGAAAGTTACTGGGGATGTAAATGAGCTTCCTTAAGTGCCAGTCCCAGCTCACATCGATTATAGATTCGTACATTGTTGTCTTCCCCACTTCGTGCCAACCTACCTGTCTGACCTACCTGTGTGACCTAGTTATGTCTGACCACCTGTCGATCTGCTGGTGTCCTCCTCTCTGTGCAACACATCAGACGAAAGTCACGCCGCCTTCTCATGCCCAGTGTTTGGAATTCTCTGCAGCTTCCTCTTTAAACTATACCTTTGGAACCTTCAAATTCCTTTTTAAAAAATATATTTCATAATCAAGCGAGCTCTTACGCTCAGTTCTTCATCTTCATCCATGCACTTAGTTCGTGTTTTTGTCAGCGTGTTATTTGCTTGCCTATTCTCATATTTCTTGTCTGGTCAACTGTTTGTTTGTTTGCGAGTGATTGTTGTCACTGACTCGCGAGTTCTTATACAGCAATGCAAGACCAAGCTTAAAAAGAATTCCCAAGAAGTCATAATCTTTGTTGTCCAGAATTATCAGATGTTGTGCCACGTGCTGCCAGTAGTTATGGAGTCAGAGAAGAAAAACGATGAAATGAATAAACAAATTATCTGACGTCAACAAAGATGCAAAAACTCTAAACTAATCGTTGAAAATTTATAATTTGTTGACTGTTACTTTTTTATTTACTTCTTGCTTTATGTGGAGCGGGGTAGGACCGCGGTGCTACACACCCAGCACCACCCTGGAGGGAATTCCCACCCACGGGACAATGCTTGAATTTTTCAAATGCGGTCCAGGAGGTGGGCTGCGTGTTGGAGATGGTAGAGTTCTATAAAATCAAGAGGCAAAGGTTGGGAGGTTTACCAAGAATAAAATCTTAATGCCCGAGCCCACTTCACATATCGTGACAGACATAAAACACACTGCAAATACTGGGAAGTGCAGGGTAGCCATGACACGGCAGTCTTACTCTGTAATACCCGCTCTTGAAACCCCGCAGACAGGGTGTTGATACCTGTGCAGGTGTGTGCTTCTCTCTCTCTCTGTTTGTTTTAGAGAATGTTAGCGCATGCATGAGTGTTTAGTTAGCAGTCACTTCAAGTAACATATAGGTATTATAACTCTTTGCACTCTCTCTCTATAAATATATGTTATTCTTGTCTATTTTTTGTTGTTGCTTAAAGTAGTGTATTTTTTTTTCGTTTCTTAGACATTAGTTATTAAAATTTAATAATATATTATATTGAAATGAGTTTAATATTTAAAGAAAAGTATTAATTCACGAGAACCTCATTGGGTTATATCTATATTGCCATTCCATTTAAGAATGCACAAATATACAAACTTTAGAAGATATTTTGTAAATAACCCCGAAAACTTTCTCCCAGGATGTACAGTTAGGCAATTGCACCGACAGCCTCGTTCTGGTTTCTAAATGGCGCATGGTGTGAATAGACTGCATTACTTGGACTATACCGACAGAGACTAGCAAATATTTTTGCTGACGGGAAAATTATGTATTAAAAAAAGAGAAACAAACACCGCCTCCCACACTCCAATAAAAAAATTTAAAATGTTAAAAATTAACAGGAGTAGTTTGGTTCTTCAAGAAGTTTCATTCCCAAGGAAGCATAAATGAGTTCTTCCTTACCGTCTGATGATGCCAGCACCAGGACCACCAACAGGAGCCTGCAGGAGCTGTACATGTTGAAGATCCACTCCTGTCTCCTTGATGTCTGGTGCAGACACTGCTGACTGGTCTTCACGAGAGGCTTAATGAAGGGGACGAGGAGACCAGATGGCGAGGGTGGACTCTGGCGCAGGGTGTCCCATCAAAGGGGTGGGTGGCTTGGCGCGTGGCATGACCTTTTTCTGATTTTGTGTTTCAAGTCTGGTCATTAGTGTGAACAAGAGACAGCAAACACTTACAAGAGAGGCGAGAGAACATAAAGTTTTTGTTGACACAGCGGATAAATGTGTGTGTGTATGTATATAAGTCCTGTTTGAGAACTGTGACGCTGAAGTTAATATCGCCACTGACATGCACCCGTGCGTTCGCCAACTAGTGGAGAACATGGAAAGAAACAGGTAGGAGAGGAAAAGAAAAACAGCTGGGGACGAAGAATGACAAATTGGAGGCAGATGTCTTACAGGGTAAGAAAGTAAGCGATAAACAAAATCTGGACTCGGAAACATGAGAACGAGGCAGCAGGACGACGTGTGTGAAGTAATAAAAGTTCGAAAAAAATTAGAACAAAGTAAAGGGAAGGAAGGAAAAAAAAATAAAAAGAAAAATAAACAAAAAAGACATATAGACAGAAAAAAAAACGAAACAAAGAAAACCAAAAACTCAGAGATCATAATTTAAAAAAAAAAAAAGAAAAAAAAAAGAATAAAAAAACAACAAACAAAACAAAGAAAAAAAATAATAAAAGGGTTAGGGTTAGGGTTCCAAGATGTAGACAGAATGTGTCTGTGAGTCACAAGTCCGACATAGCCTAATAACCAGTCACAGAACCAGAAAATCTCTGTTGTGACCAGCTTTAGTATCAAAAGGTTGCAAACCGTCCGACAGCAAA
Source organism: Pomacea canaliculata (assembly GCF_003073045.1). Lineage (NCBI taxonomy): Eukaryota > Metazoa > Mollusca > Gastropoda > Architaenioglossa > Ampullariidae > Pomacea > Pomacea canaliculata. Next base: position 6,947,049 of record NC_037593.1, read on the forward strand.
CATCCACCGAACCCTCTAGGAGGAGCTACTCAGGCTTTGCAGTGGGAATTATTTCTTTTTCAATCATCTGATAATTTTTATAAATAAAACAAAGTGAGGTGATGGTTGTGGACAAAAACAAAAACAAAAACAAAAACAAAAACAAAAAAGCTGGAAAGAGTTGGCGGCAGAAAGCAAGACAACATCGGGTCAGCTGACCAGTCTTTCCATGTCCTATCTTCATACACTTGATTTTATGTTTACAGTCTTGTACTTTTCAACAATCATCTATTGAAGGATGGAGATGTTGTTTTGGCAAATAACTGCTGATTGTGACACTACTTTCATGCCAGCGCCATCTATCTCAAATCATCACCCTTTACTTCACTGTCATCCTTTCTCTTGGATCCTGTTTCTACTTTATTGTACATCCTAAGTAATCCAGTACAACCACCGACACCCTACTTTCAAGACTGTAGCTCACCTGTCAGCCGGTGTTGAAACAGGTGAGATACGAATCTGAAGATGTACCCGGGATGTGCTCACCGTATTTACGCACTCATGCCTTTGATTTATTGTTGTTGTCATGCGCAGGGGCCTGATCCAGGAGATGGGTATGAACTGAGCCCTTGTTTTGACAGTTTTGTTTCCCTGCTGGTTGACATTGTTTCATTTGGTTGATGTCATGCTATTTAGGTTTATTGTTATCTCTCACCACTGGGATTTTCTTGTTGGTGTTTATATTCTAATTATTTACAACTTAGCTGATTGATGAAGTTGACTGAGGGTTATGTCGCAATAGAGAAGAAGGTGATGAAGGGAAGAAGTCAGTGTGCTTGGATTACACACCCTTGTCCGACTGACACCAGGGTGTCATCTAGAGACACCTACGTGTTACTCAAGAGGTAATTTGAACCCAGGACATTGCGGTCATCGTCCCTGTCATCACCCAGTCACGAACTGTTTACCTGGAGTACCTCAGAGTTATACACACACATAGGTCTGAAACTGGCTGGTCGATTGGTTTAGTAACAAAATGGACAAGAGAACATGGACAAGAGAACACTCACAAACACACACAATATCCCTGAAAAAAAGCATATCACCATGAAAAATACGAAAAATGTCTTTAATCACAAGATTGCTTCTGTTGAATCCGTTACATGATTATATCTTTTGCACACAACGTGCTGGATTGTCCACTGAAATATTTTAACTGGAAAGAAGGTTACACTTAAAAAAAAGGAGAACACATTAATGTCGAAAAAGAAACTGAAAGCAGCAATAACAATAAAGGAGATAGCGGTAATTTTATTTTTTTGGATTTCAAAGACAACAACAAAGCAGGCAGACAAAAGTTTTTCTAATGGACATGGCGAGAAACACATTGCTGTTGTCAAGGGTCGCACATGAAGAGGTCATAGGTCCAACTGTAAGGTTCAAGTCAAGACCTCGTCTTCATAGTACCACAAGGATTCATATTCCGTCTTTTTTTAATTGACTTCGTTTGACACAGCAATCAAATAATTAATTAATAAAGCCCAAATCCTACACAAAAACAAGGTGCAAAGCTTTCTACAAAGAAGAGAGATTAAAAATACATTTAGCCAAAGCAATTCCGTTCACCAGTTGACATTAAAATACAAAATACTCCCACAGACCACACGGCAGTGGGTTCAAGTCCGTGTAAGACAATAATTTTCCGGGCTGACATTCTGAGATAGGATGACAAGAAGCAGAGGTGTTCACCCTGCAGACCTTATGCTGTCGTCCAACCATGATGGACACGCTCCCACCCCGTTTAATCCTCTATTTCCTGTCGGAAAAATTTCGAGCATGTGTGTATAAACACCAGTAACATGACCAGACCCACCACAAGGAGGCGATGGGTTGAAGATATTAATTCAGATGCCCTTCCATGACAGAAGGAGGACGGGTAGGGAGGTGGGGCGCCGTCTAATTGTCCCCTAAAGGCCAGAGGGAGGTGAAAGAATGCTTAGATCAGCCCGGCAGGTGAGAGTTACAGCTGTCACAGCAGACAGGTAAACATGCTCACACAGTGGAAAAAAACTATTCCAATTGCTAATGGAAAGACCCCGGCAGGCTCTGATTTAATCCGACAATAGCCATATTGGAAGTCGTAAATCTCGACTGTCTCAGTATTTTTTTGAATGACCGGCTTCTGTATGTCTGTATATTTCGATCGTTGTCAATGTTACATTTCTTTGAGCTTGTTTGAAACAGATTTTTACTCATTTTCGTCTTTGATGTCGAAACTGAAGAGTCAGGTGTCATCCTGTTCCTGTTTCATGTTGGTTGATGTGACATTACGAGTGGCAAGATGGCTGATGGAAAGTTTTGTTACAGAGCGGGGAGGGTCTGTCCAGTAGTTTGCTAAGGAAAAGTCCGCTGGTTTCTGAGGTGAAGATGGAGTCAAAAAGTTCATAGTACCTCCTGTCAAATACAGTGTCTTCCAAAGAGCTTTACACAGCTTTTCGTGACCATTTCCAAACATTAAACCAAATAATTAAGAAGTATTGCATAAACTTACTCATTTGGGTTGCGAGAGGACAGGCAACATTTGTGTCCTGAAACATCATTACAAAAATGTCCTTTGCCAGTTCTGTTTATTTAGCTTAGCCTTAGTCTTTTTTATTACTTTGGTTTGTTGTTACAGACACAGAAACACAAACAATAACTGTGAGAAGACGATAAGGACAGTACTGAAGGCTGGTCGGTAGGAAGACCCGGATGGCTTTTTAGAGGTCACGGATGGTTGTAGAGTCGTCGTGTCGCTGAGGTCGAAGCTGACCATGACCTGACGACCGTATAGAGGCTGGACAGGCCGGAAGTTGTCCTCCAATTGAATTTCGTTCGCGGATTCGTGTACAATCAGTTCACGGAATGCCGCGATCTGAAAAGTAACAATCAGAACCTGGGATTATCACCAGCACGCATAAGCATACTAGTATATATTGTATATATATATATGTATCACACACACTTAATTCTACTGACTGGTAGTACTTCACTCCAGTCCCTACTCTCGCGCTATCGAAGACGCATTCCGCGCGAATCTCACTTGACCATCCTCGACCTTGTCCTTCCGGGACTTCTCCTGTCCACTCTTCTTGCAGTACATGTGGTCACCAGCAAGTCCGGACAATGAGATCCGGGTCTTACCTGCGCTTCCGACACCTTGATGGTTTCTTGAAACACCGTCCAGACGACAATCTCCGAGCAACCAGGTGTGGTGAGACTTCCCAGGTATCTGTAGTACTTGCTCGTGTCAGTTGGAATTAGACCCCTGAGACTGAAGACTTCGAAGACAACGTCACCTTAAAAAAATAATAAAAAACAAGAAGAAAAAGTTTGAGCAGAAGACCCAAAAATATGAAAGCAAGAAACAAGTATATAAAGCTCCAGAGAAGTATCAGATGTATTAATAATAGAGGTAAAAGATGAAGGAAAATATTAAATATATGTGGATGTAATAGAAGATCAGTAAAACGAGAAGCAGCAGCTCCTTTCTTCTCCGCATGTGGAAAGGGGAGGCTCATAACTCCCTATTTTCAAGTAAGAGACCAGTCAAAAAGTCAGCACTCCCTTTGACCTCTCTAAACCTGAGATATTCCTAGTGTTGTTGTTGTTTTTAAATCTCAATTTTACTCCTTACACTTGTGTTTTGAGAAATATCTCATTTTATATTTAATTACACAGTAGAGGGGATGCCAATAAAGAAAATGTAAGTCACCAAAAAAGACAACAACTTTTAATTTGATACCTCAGCTTTAGATAAGTCAAACAAGTTTGAACTTGATGTATTGCTCATCCCCCACCACCCCAACAAAAATGTTGTTATTGTTGGTTTGTTTCTTACTTTCGTTATGTACGCGTGGTAGTGCGCTGACCAGCTTGTCAAAGACGGGATGATCCGTGTTGGAAATCTGGTGGGGAAAAAATATTCCACTAGTAGTCCTTATAATAAAATATTTTCTTCAAAATATCATTGTTAGAACCTTGTACAAGAAACCTCCATCAAATGAAGTCGTGAAACAACGCAAAACAAAACAAAACATCACAAAAAAACAAACAAAAAACCAAACAGAACAAAAAAAAAAAACAAACAAAAAACAAAACAAACAAACAAACAAACAAAAAAACAACAAAAAAAAACCAACAACCCACGCTCACAAACACCATCATTATCTCAAAACCAAGAGTTCATTTTGTTCTCGGTTAGTGTAATTATATGTCGACCATACTGGCTGCACATCAGGAATGTCACTCAGTTCATGTAATGACCACGATGGGTCAAACACAAAGAATGCTGTCTAATATCCAGGTAGTCTGTTCACATGAACCTACCTCCAAGAAAAAGCCGAGCACTGCCAGGCCGTCCCCATAGCTATAAGCATTCGTCAAGTTACCATAGGCAACCTTGAAGGTGACAATATGGAGCTGCAACAAATGGACAACAAGTCAGACTTGTGTGCTGATACTGTGGTGTGGAAGTGGGAAATGATGAGTGTCTGAGAGTAGTGGCTGTCAACTGATTTCTAGAACGTTTTTTTTATCATCCGAACCCTTTGAAACTAAGTCCTCGTTGGGGCGGAAGTAGGGTGGAAGTGAGGTGGAAGTGAGGTGGATGTGGGGTAGATGTGGGGTGGAGATGAAGTTACCTCCATGGGGTAGTGCTTTTCGTTGACCTCGTGCTCGGAGCCCCGTGAGCTGTTGCTACCCCAGTGGAAATGAAATTGAGCCACCTGGTAAGGGCCGTCCAGACCACCACCCGTCACATTCATTTTCCCACTGATGACGTTGACAACAACTGTAATGAGAAGGTGTGTATCCAGGTCAACAAACAAAACACCTGACATCCCAGTGAAGTAGAAAACGCAGTAACTGATGGTTCAAGAACAATCCCCACAATTGTGGAATATTGTTTGGTACCTGCCAGGTGAGGTTTGAATTTATAACATCGCAATTCATCCAGGGTTCTGACAACTAATGTTTTAAGGATGTAAAAATATAAACCGTTTTGTATTCTCTTCTTTTCAGATTATTCCATGTATATACAGTATGTATAAATGACGTTGTTCTCATCAGGGTGTTATCATACCTGTATGCCCGTTGTTGATGAGGTGCCATTGCAGACTGGAGTCGCTGCCATCGAAGTTTGTCAGCGTGAAGTCTGTGAGGGAGCTGTTGTAGATGACACTGCTGGTGTTGATGTTGATGGGAGACTGACGGGTACCGCTGCACGTGGGGTAATACTCTGCCCAGTGTTCAGGGTCTGAATAACAATGAAACATTCAGAGGACAGAGTTCTTTGAGTGGACTTTGGTTTGTAAGCATCCACCCTGGACTCTTGTAGACATAGCGCTCAGATAGTTGATAGTGCAGGAAGGTGTTGAAACATGTTTCTCACTTGAATACTGATTTTGTTCCATCTTACTTTTTTTTCTTTCTCATACCCAGATCTCTCTCACGTGCTCGTATTCATTCATTCTCTCTCTCTCACACACACAGAGTATTTCTTAAGGTCATACGAGCACACAAACTCATTAATGGCTATATATCGAACAATAGGATAGGATCATCCTGATCCTGATCCTGATCCTCCTCCTCCTCCTCCTCATCTTCATCATCATCAACAACAACAACAACAACAACAACAATAAGAAGAGCACGTGAGCAGACAGCAGGGAGAAAGGTCAGAACAAAACCACAAACAACAGCAGTCAGGAGAAGAAGGAATCACGTGACTCACCTTCTGCGCCACTGTAGCCCCAGTGGCTACCTGTAAGAGGAGCAAAAAGAAACATAAAGCACTTTAGTGATGCTATAACTTCTGAGTCAACCGAGACTATTGTTATCATTTTCAAAAATTCTAAATTTCTCTATCCCTCTCATTTATTTATCAGACAAACAATATTACTTCAGTAGATATTATCATAGTAGATGTTTCAGATTCGTCAACCTTCTGTTTACATTCTATTTCAGATTACTCTCCCCCACTGTTCACATGAAGTCTCAGATTATTCAACTTACTGTTTACACTTTATTACAGATTAGTCTACTGTTCACAGTCGGTGTCAGTTGACCCGAGGTGTTAGGTCGTCGCCGGGTAGCGAACCGTTGAGCATGTCACGCACATTGCCACGAAGGGAGCATTGAAAGTCTTTCGGGCTTAGTGGAATTATCCTCAATGAACCCTGATTATCCCATTGAGCCAAGCCCTGGTAATTACAGAATCTACACACATAAGGGAATTTTAATATCGAGAGGATCGCGAGTATTCACCTCGTAATAAGTTCTCTCACCCGATGGTGTGCACCACCCAGCCCTCTGTCCCTGTCTTGGTAACAAATCTGGGAAACAGTTTTATACGAAACATCCCTTCGGTCGTTTCCTTGCAACGATTTCTCCTTTCTTGAGAAAAGAAGTGTTTTTCTCTGTATAAAAACCGGGTTGATTTTAACCACTCATTAGTCTTGTGTAGATGACCGCTGCTTGAGACGATGACAATAGGTCTTCAGTTTTCTTTCTTGGTCACGCTCTAGGTCACCCAAGGTTTCTAATTTTTTTATTTTTTTATATTTTACTTAGTTTTTTTTTCTTTCTCGCTTTTAGTTTATCAGCTTTTGATGAACCCCAATATTTTCATCGATTATCAGTCAAACACCAGGACTGAAAAAATAGTCTAAATTTAGTTCTAAATATAACTAAAACAAACCAAATTTAAAGCAAAAGAAAAGTGAACACAACCAAAGGAAAATAAAACCAACAGCAAAAAACGCGGAATAAAAACAAAATAATATAAAAACCAAGACAACTTAATAACACATTTTAAAAAACACCAAAGGCATAATAAATAATGAATTAGAGTTAACCAAAAATAAAAAAAAAGAAGAAACTGAGTAGACTTCACTTCTCAATGCTAATAACCTTCTCCTACTGTAAGAGAAAAAGTCGATAATTGTAAGCAAGAAGCAAGTTGATGTGTCTTGTCAGCAGAGCCCACATACAACCACTCACTTATGGTCGTCGCGGATGGTTGTAGAGTCGTCGCGGATGGTTGTAGAGTCGTCGCGGATGGTTGTAGAGTCGTCGCGGATGGTTGTAGAGTCGTCGTGGATGGTTGTAGAGTCGTCGCGGATGGTTGTAGAGTCGTCGCGGATGGTTGTAGAGTCGTCGTGTCTCTGAGGTCGAAGCTGACCATGACCTGACGACCGTATAGAGGCTGGACAGGCCGGAAGTTGTCTTCCAAATGAATTGTTTCGTTCGTGGATTCGACTACAGTCAGTTGACGGAATGCCTCGATCTGAAAAGTAACAATCAGAACCTGGTATTATCACCAGCATGCACAAGCATACTAGTATATATTGTATCTCTCTCTCACACACACACACGCACACACACACACACAATTCTACTGGCTGGTAGTACTTCACTGCCCCAACTCTCTCGCCATCCAGGGAGCATTTTGTGCGCATCTAACTCTAGCATCCATGAGCTTGTCCTTCCGGGACTTCTCCTGTCCACTCTTCTTGCAGTACACGTTGTCACCAGCAAGGCCAGACATTGAGGGCCGGTCTGGTCCTGCTGATAGGGAGATCCGGGTCTTACCTGCGCTTCCGACACCTTGATGGTTTCTTGAAACACAGTCCAGACGACAATCTCCAAGCATCCAGGTGTGGTGAGACTTCCCAGGTATCTGTAGTACTTGCTCGTGTCATTAGGAATTAGACCCCTGAGACTGAAGACATCGAAGGTGATGTCACCTGTTGATGAAAAAAATAATAAGAATAAGAATAAGAATAAGAATAAGAATAAGAATAAGAATAAGAATAAGAATAAGAATAAGAATAAGAATAAGAATAAGAATAAGAATAAGAATAAGAATAATAGGAAGAAAAAGTTTGAGCAGAAGACTCTACAAATATAGAAGCAAAAAACAAGTATATAAAGCTCCAGAGAAGAATAAGATGTAGAAATAATAGAGGTATAAGATAAAGGAAAAAATGAAGTATATGTGGTTGTAATAGAAGATCAGTAAAACGAGAAGCAACAGCTCCTTTCTTCTCCGCAATTAAAAATCTAATAATAGAATCATTTTATATGGAAAGGGGAGGTTCATAAATCCCTATATTCAAGTAAGAGACCAGTCAAAAAGTCAGAATTCCCTTTGACCTCCCTACACCTGAGATATTCCTAGTGTCGTTGTTGTTTATAAATCGCAATTTTACTCCTTACACTTGTTTATCGGCAATATCTAATTTCATATTTCATTACAGAGTAGAGGGAATGCCAGTAAAGAAAATGTAAGTCACGAAAAAATACAATAACTTTTAATTTAATACCTGAGTTTTAGATAAGGCAAACAAGTTTGAACTTAATGTACTGCTCATCCCCCACCACCTCAACAAAAATGTTATTGTTGGTTCGTTTCTTACTTCCATTCTGTAAGCGTGGTAGTGCGCTGACCAGCTTGTCAAAGACGGGATGACTCGCGTTGGAAATCTGGTGGGAAAAAATATTCCACTTATAATAAAATATTTTCTTCAAAATATCATTACTAGAACATTATGTACAAGAAACCTACATCAAGGGAAGTCGTGAAACGATGCACAAATTTTAGTTAAAAGAGAGAGCGAAAAGGATATTCAGGTGCGGATGAACGCAGTGATAAAATTCATAAACTTCCTAGCAACACTCAATGTGTTCTACACCCACCTCTACCCCTACTCCACCACCAAAAAAGTATTGAACATGTAAAGGGCAGAGACCCGGACAAAGAATAGACAAACAAATATTTATTTAAGTGAAGAACAAGCTTAATCCCGTCCATTATAAATGTCAAACTGTTTTCAACACTTCTCTTTTAAAGATAAGAACTACACGAGTGCAGTATAGATTGCAGGTAACTGTGATATGCATGAAGAGAAGGTCGTTGTTTACTTACTTCTAAGTGTCTAATGGCGACTTCCTAATTTAATAATCACTACTAAGCCCTGCATGGCCGTAGCCTCAGGTCAGGAACAAACAGGAATATTTACATTTTCAGCTGACCTACGTCACCACCTGTTTCTAATGACATGCCCATGTTTCTAGTCTATTCCTAACCCTGGGGTAACCACACCTTTACTTCAAAGATAAACCTCTCTGTAGACTAAACAGGTAAGGGGTGTGTGTATGTGATTGTGTGTGTGTGGAGGAGGAGGGATAGGTTAAACAAGTCTAACAATTGAAGAATTGACCATTAAGTCACTATAAGGTAAATTTACAAAATTCTACTGGTATCTCATGAAAACAATTATTTATATAGCGAGTTACCTTACTACAAAAAGTTAGCTGAAAACGCTTTACAAAAATACACAAAAGAAAAAACTCAACACAAAACAAAAGCAAAACAAAACAAAACAAAAACCAAACAATCAAAACAAAACAAAACAAAAATAAACACAAAGAATGTTGTCTAATGTCCAGCTAGTCTGTTCACATGAACCTACCTCAAAGAAAAAGCCGAGCACTGCCAGGCCATCCCCATGGCTCTGAGCATTCGTGAAGTTATCATAGGCAACCTTGAAGGTGACAATATGGAGCTGCAACAAATGGACAACAAGTCAGACTTGTGTGTTGATACTGTGGTGTGGAAGTGGGAAATGAGGAGTGTCTGAGAGTAGTGGCTGTCAACTGATTTCTAGAAGAGTAAAACTGCAAGAAGAGCGGTAATGTTTAGTTTCTTGTGTTTGTCTTTTGGTTTGTGTGAGAGACTGTTTGTTTCTAGAGATGTTCACTGTATTTTATTTGTAATTGACTGGAGGTGTGCGAAGATGGATCCGTGGATCGCACACAATCTGATGTTATTGCCTGTGATTAAACATATACAACCATGCATGCAAACACACACACAAACACAGAGGCTGACAGAAGGAAAAGCAGGCAGAAGATAGACACTCCTGACTTACTCCCTAACTCACTCAACCAGCACGGGAATGTTTAGAACTGCACTTTTTCTGAAGATTATCATCCAAACCCTTTGAAACTAAGTTCTCTTTGGGGCGGAAGTGGGATGGAAGTGGTGTTGAAGTGGGGTGGATGTGGGGTAGATGAGGGGTGGATGTGGGGTGGAAGTGGGGTAGATGTTGGGTGGAGATGAAGTTACCTCCATGGGGTATTGCCTTTCGTTGACCTCGTGCTCGGAGCCTCGTGAACTGTTGCTACCCCAGTGGAAGTGAAATTGAGCCACCTGGTAAGGGCCGTCCAGACCGCCACCCGTCACATTCATTTTCCCACTGATGACGTTGACAACAACTGTAATGAGAAGGTGTGTATCAAGGTCAACAAACAAAACCACCAAAGATGTTTATCCCATCATCATCATCATCATCATCATCATCATCATCATCACATTAGGTTGTTATCATACCTGTGTGCCCGTTGTTGACGAGCTTCCATTGAATGCTGGAGTCGTTGCCATCAAAATTTGTCAGGGTGAAGTCTGTGAGGGAGCTGCTGTAGATGACACTGCTGGTGTTGATGTTGATGGGAGACTGACGGGTACCGTTGCACGTGGTGTAATACTCTGCCCAGTGTTCAGGGTCTGAATAACAATGAAATTCAGAGGGCTGAGTTCTTTGAGTGGACTTTGTAAGCATCCACCCTGGACTCTTGTAGACGTAGCGCTCAAATAGTTGAAAATAGTTTCTCCCTTTAATACTGTTTTCTTTTCGATCGTTTTTCTTTCTTTTCTTTCTCAGACACAAATCTCTCTTACGTGCTCGTATTCACACACACACACACATACAATTTCTGAAGGTTATACGCACATGCACACATGTATGGTTATGTATGGAACAATAGGATAAAGTTCCATGATATAACTTAATCCACTTACTGGGTGTGTGTATAGGTGGGGAGGTCAGAAATACTGAGCTTTAACCAGCTTAGATTCCCGAAGTTAGAGGATATTGAAAACTCTGATAGTTCGTTCACTTGTAGCCCCCACCCTCCTTCTCTGTTCTCTGTTTCTTCTTTTTTTTTTTTTTTTTTTTTTTTTTTGTTTACTGGTTGCGTCACTACTTGTCTCTCGTTCTTTAGAATCACGATACCCTCAGTTCTTGTTACCCGATTCCCTTTTGCGTTTTTTATATTTGTCTTTTATTTGTTATCAGGACAGATTGTTATCCTTCAAACCTTGGTATGTCGTGCATGTTTCGTTACAACATTGGCGGCAACACGGATTGACTGAGAATCCCATACACTGGGGCCAGTTGCACATGTTTTTAAAGCTTAAAACTGTTTTAAAGAAACAAATTCAAAAACATTTTTCAGAAATCGTTCGTATACCGGTGAAATGTGCTACACAAGCGCCCGCGAAAATTTGGGTTGACGGGAGTAAATGTCTAGCTTAAAGTTGTATTTTATTTAAAATAATTTTAGTTAAACTTTCTAAAATTGTATTGTACAGTGTGTTTCTATAAAAAGTATTTAACAGATTTAATAGCAGAGGTGACGAAGGAAGGTAGGGGAAGGACAGGTTGTGTTGGCTTCCATAGTGGTCATTCTTCTACCATAGTGGTCATTCTTCTACCATAGTGGTCATTCTTCGCTAATTGCATTTATTTGGTCTGACAATCACACATACCTCCGCTGGATCGAATTTATTCTTTCCTGCCGGAGGTGAAATCTCGTAAAAGTGTTCAAAATTCGGAATGTGTTGTGCAAGTGGATAGCTGACTCTGATCGCCAGCCATGTTCCTAAGTAAGTCGTGCCAGAGCAAAACTTATTCGGAAGCAAACTTTGTGTGTACTTGTAAACTTCAATCGACCATTGGACAAAGCAGCCATTGCGCATGCTCAGACGGAAACAAACGTGACTGCTTCCTCGCATCTATACGTTGGGACTGTTTGGATATCGTGACCAGAGGTCCAGTAGAAACATGAGTTCATGAGCGGCAGGCGAGCAGGCAAGCCATAAATGAATTAATAAGACTACTAACCTAGCTAAACCAGATAATAAATGTAAAATATCTTTAAAACAAACGAAACCATACGAAAACACTTATCTACAACTAGAGCTATAAAGGAAGATAAGGTAAGGCCTCTTAATAAATAAACAAATAAAGTAAAACTATAAAAACCTTAAAAACTATAAACAAACGATAAAGAACATATACCAAGTTTAAAAAGACAAAATAATACTAAAGACAACTAAAACAAACTGAAGGTCTTTTAACAGTACAAACTAATATAGTACGTAAAACTAAATAGCAGCAGCAGCAGCAGCAACAACAACAACAGCAACAACAACAGCAACAACAACAACAAGAGCACGTGAGCAGACAGCAGGGAGAAAGGTCAGAACAAACCACAAACGCCAGTAGTCGAGAGAAAAAAGAATCACGTGACTCACCTTCTGCACCGCTGTAGCCCCAGTGGTCAGCTGCAAGAGGAGCAAAAAGTGATGCTATAACTTGTGTCAACCCACACTATACAGATTAGCCTACTGTTTCATTTTATTTCTGATTACTCGAACTGCTGTTCACATTCAGTTAACCCGAGGTGTTAGGTCGTCGCCGGGTAGCGAACCGTTGACACATGTCACGCAGGGAGCCTTGAAAGTACTTTTGGGCTTAGTGGAATTATCCTCAATGAACCCTGATTATCCCATTGAGTGTAGCTCAGGTAATTACAGGATCTACACACATAAGGGAATTTTAATATCGAGAGGATCGCGAATATTCTCATCGTAATAAGTTCTGTCACCAGATGGTGTGCACCACCCAGCCCTCTGTTCTTGTCTTGGTAACAAATCTGGTAAACATTTTTATACGAAACATGCTTTCGGTTGTTTCCTTGCAACGATTTCTCCTTTGTTGAAGAAAGAAGTGGTTTTCTCTGTATAAAAACCGGTTTGATTCTGTGTTGTGAGTAGACGGTTCTACAGAAGCTGTATGATTCATTCATTAGTCTTGTGAAGATGACCGCAGCTTGAGACGATGACAATAGGTCTTCAGTTTTCTTTCTGGGTCACACTCTAGGTCACCGAGGGTTTCTAATTTTTTTAAATTTGCTTTTCTTTAATTTTAACTTTCTTTTTTCTTTCTATCTCGCTTTTAGTTTATCAGCTTTTGATAATCCCCAATATTTTCATCAATCATCAGTCACACAACAGGACTTCAAAAATAGCCTAAATTTAGTTCTAAATATAACTAAAACAAACCAAACTTAAAACAATAAAAAAAGCAAACCGAACAAAACCTAAGCAGAAATAAAAACAGAAAAAAGCGGAATAAAAACAAAATAATATAAAAACCAGGACAACTTATTAATTACACATCTAAAAAAATACCAAAGACATAATAAATAATAAATCAGAGTTTAAAGGAAATTAATAAAAAAGAAGAAACTGACTAGACTTCACTTCTCAATACTAATAACCTTCTCCCATCACAAAAGAAACAAATAATAAAATAATTAAAAGCACGAACCAAGTCCACGTACAACCACTCACTTACGGTCAATTATCGTAAATTATCCAGTCATTAACGGGATGTGTCGATGTAATTTGGGATCTTAATGAATATTAGTATTTATCAATAAAAGGTTTTCTTACCGTTTATTTGTGATGCTCCCAGTAGCAGGAGCACACACAGGAGAGTCCAGGAGCTTTGCATGGTGGAGCTTGTCCCTGTGTTTCCTTCCCTGTCTCCTTGATGTCTGCTGCCTCCGGTGTCGCCAACCAGTTGATGAAGGTGACCTGGACAAAGCGGAAGGGGTGGACTCTTGTCTAGGTGATATATAAGTATGATTGGACCATGACAGGAGAGAGACAAGATCCTGCTGCGTCCTCGTGTCAACTGAGTCAAGTCTGGTCCCTCACCCGATATAAAAAAATAGAGAACACATACCTACATAGGAGACAAAAGGAGGCGGAGTTATTGAGCGGTTTTTTTTTCCACCAGGTGAACAGTCACATTTCAGTAAAGTAATACTTCAATTAACATCTCCGCTGATATGTTCTTGCACGCACAAGATCCATAGTGACAAAATTCGTTTGCTACTAAGGGTTAAAGAATAATGAAAGAGATGTGAAAATATTAAAGTGTGATGGGGTAGAGGGCAATAGAAGTGTTAGAAAAAAGAAATATAGAAATATAAAATATAAGAAAATGAACCATAGCCAAAATATGACCGGGGTTTATATGTATATATCGATATAATATTTATATGTCTATTTATATATCAGGATTCTATGAAAAGGAAAAATAAAGGGGAGAAGGGATTGGCCGCGCTAGCAAGTCCGCCATGTAAAGCAGTGAAAGAAAGAAAAAATAAATTACAAGGTCTGACTTCGCGAGGAATATAAAATAAGGATGCTGGACTCGTCCTCTGCGTGTTGCTACGATTAACACATTCCTAAACACACTCCTAAGTCCGCAGTCCATCAGGAAACACATTGCCATCAAATAGCTAAGGCTCGGTTCACACTGTGCAATTTTTCTGGCATCCTCTCCCCAACGTACTGTCTCAGCTTCAGTCGTCCTCCCAATTATCTGACACCTTCCTTCCACTCTTCTCTGATGCGACTCGTATCGATGAACGAACGTGATGACCTCACATTTAACGGGTTGAGTCCTGTTTGTAACATCGGTTTGTAGGCGATGTGTTTGTCACAGTGTCTGAAAGTACCCAGGGGACCGACAACAGTAGAACAACAGTGACATCATAACATCAACGTTAACCGTGAAACTACAACGGGGTGTGTAACACAGTGTCATCTGAACCCAGAGCTGCGTCCTGCGTAATAAATACCCGCTAACTCCGGGTAGCCACTCAAGACATGCTGTTCCCACCCCTTTTAGTTCCCAGAGGCTTAACCTCTGTAAGCTTCTTTGGCCTCGGGTGAAAGCAAACATAATAAACTACCCTTATCTGGTGATGCCGGAGTAGTGAGAAATTTGCACTTCGCAACGTAGTCTTTTTATTTCTTTTTTGAAGAGCAGATATTTCTGCGCGAACAAACGGATATGGTGGCACTACTTTTGCAGTAGACCTACATCGACCTACTCACTGACCCCCTTTTCCTAAATAATCGTCACACCAGTCTCACATTTCATCTTAAAACTCATTTCATTTTTATTATGCTTTGTAAGGAATGCAGCGTGACGAACAACGCTCTACTTTCAACATGCAAAGGAGCGCCATCAGTGAAAAAATAAGGTGGCCTGGGACTGAGATAGGGGCTACATTGTACCCAGGGTGCATATTCCGCATTTCCACACTCGTGCTTTTGATTTGTTGAGAACGTTGTTGTCACGAGAAGGGGCCTAATCCGGGTGGCGGGCGTGAATTGAGAGCTTATTTTGACAGTGTCCCCTTTCCCATTGAACCCTATATAATTATTATTTACTGCTTTACTACCTGACCGTTGTATTTATTTCTTTGCACGTGTTTTCGTGATCTTATTTGTCATTAAATAGGGCATAGTTTTTGGCTTATTTGACAGGAAAGTGGGCAGGATAGATTAAAAGTAAACCCGAGGTGTTATCAAGCAGGGGAGAGAAAAGCGTGTGCCTTCAGAAAGTCCTCTGACGTCAGTATTGTACAAGGCTTCAAATGTAGGTCAGCGCTGTCAGATTAGATTGTGATTGGCTGCTCGGATGACTTAAACTGAAACTCTCATGCCCAGACTTGAGGATTAGAAATCAAAACGTGAAAAGATTTTTACCTTTGTTTTGGTCCGCAGATAAATGTTTCTGAATAGCTGTTTACAGAAAAAATGTATATATCTTCATGTAGAGACATATCTTTAATCACAAAGTTAATCGCTCTGAATCCGTCGGATGATTGTAAGGTTATTAGTACTGTTTAATTTCAGGACTGTTATACCATATATTATATGAGAAATTCAGAAATTCCACTTAAAGGAAGTTAGCATCTTTTAAACGGAAGTTGTCATCTTACAAAAGACGGGCCCTGATTTAATTTAAAACAGGAAAGTGAAAACACTAGTAGCAAGAGAGAAATTACTAAGGTCAGTAAAACAATTTTCCATTGATAAAGATTCTGAATGTTAAAAAAAAATACACAAAAATAATGACAAACTTTATGATGAATACAATGAACAAAGACATTTGTTTCTGATGGAAACAAGCAGCAAAGCAGATTGCTGAAATAAAATGTTCAACACGTGTAACGAGATAATCAATCTTTTATTTTCATTTGTTGGTGTCTGATGGTAGAGAAGCAAAAGAACATTTTAACCTCAGAACATGCAGATAAAACATCCAATCCAAGGTAAATTTAATCGTTGTCATAAAAATAAACCCCAAAACTTCAAACAGTATATTTTAGAATAAAATATTTATTATAACAACAGAAAAGAAGATCCAGTTTAAGTTAACTTTGACGGAAAAATAGAGATAAGCAGAAGTCGATGACATTCTTTGACAAACAAACAAACAAACAAAAAATAAAAACCAACAAAAAAACCCCAAACAAACAAACAAACAAACAAACAAACAAACAAACAAACAAACAAACAAACAAACAAACAAAAATCGCTCGAATTTTGTACATTTTACCAGCTTTGATCGAACTTCCCAACACAATCCTAATAACTTGAGAATCTAATCCTGTCCAGCAATTATCCTGCTCGTGTAGTCCATAGCAACGGCACGCGACCTCCAACAGCTACAACGCGTTGAAGGTTAAAGTTCAAATGTTCTTAAAGGATTTGTGTAGCGGTGCGGGAATTGGCTTAGTTGCTCCCAATCGCTACTCCCCAAGAGGGCAGGGGTAGATGAAAGGGCAGAGCCATCTGTGAAGTCTGTTTCTCAAGCTAATTAATCTCCATAGCCTGGTAGTCGCAGGTACAGTGTCAGTGTTTGCCTTGTGAAAGGCGCAGCACCACCTTCTCCTCCGCCGCCATTCACTGTCCTGATTAATCGAGTTCTGCTATCTGATGAATAGGCATAGGAGTAGCTGATTAATGTTGATAAAACCGAATAAGTCAACAACCTCCTGCTGGACAGAGGAACGCACTAACCAC
Source organism: Pomacea canaliculata (assembly GCF_003073045.1). Taxonomy (NCBI): domain Eukaryota; kingdom Metazoa; phylum Mollusca; class Gastropoda; order Architaenioglossa; family Ampullariidae; genus Pomacea; species Pomacea canaliculata. The sequence continues at coordinate 6,964,090 of NC_037593.1, forward strand.
TCGGCGACAGGTGATAGTGGAGTTGTCTGCTCGTCCCTCCTTATTCCTCAAGCATAGTACCGTAAGTGTGTTTGCATGCATCCGCAGCTAAAAATAAATTAATTTGCATCTACATATCTACTTTTCTAGGAATGCAGGTAACATTGTGAAACGGTCCTTTTCCCAGTTTTATCGAGCGTTAACTTTAATTTTTGTATTTTTCTGTTTGACTGTTGTTATTCAAGCAAAAATGCAAACAAGAGATGAGAAAGCAAAACAAGTTCGGCACTGAGGGCTAGACCGCAGAAAGAACATGTCGACACTGGGGTCGCTCTGACCTGACGACCACCAAGAGGCTGGACAGGACGGAAATTGTCGATTAGAGGAAATGTCTCATTTACTAACTTGCCTTCAGTCAGGGTACGGAATGCGGAGACCTGGCAACACAAAATAATGCAGTGTTTACAAACACGCACACCCACGCACACAAACACACAAACACAGTGGTGGAGCAATTTTTACGCCATACAACAATTTTACAACAGTATATATTTTTGGCTCAAACTGATTAACAAAATTATACAATTACACTCGGATGCGCCATTATACCCTTGCTATTTATCACTGGGTATATCTGACCTTGCATCGCATTATTTCGTTAAACTGTCGATGTGTGATTGAATTTTATACTTAAGGTTTGAAAATTCTTGTTTTGGGAGGGAAAGTGCTTCAACCTCGCGGTGATTTCGCACTGTGGGGGATGTACTAGCAGGCCGATATGGCAATCATGACTTATTCAGGGGGTGTTTGTTCTCATTTAGTCGTGCTTTTTGTTAGGAAAAACATCCCTGTACTTGTACATCTTTTTACTCGTAAACAACCCGAGCAAAGGATTCCTTGTGCTTGTAGGTAGTCAGGCGTACCTGTGCCTCCGATATCTTGATGGTCTGCTGGAAAACCGTCCAGATCACAGCCTCAAAGCATTCAGGAGTGGTCAGACTTCCCAGGTACCTGTAGTACTTACTTCTTTCAGCTGGCATTAAATCCAGCAGATTGAAGACATCAATGGGGACATCGCTAGCTGCAATAATCACACATTTGTTTTGCTTCAATACACATCTTATTTTCTTACATCGTATTTTAGTCTTTTGTATTCTTTCTTTTTTATTCATTACCTGCATTAATCATGTTACATATATTACTTTTATTCCTTACATTACATTTATTACCTGACTTCCTCGTCTTTAATTATCAGTTTCCTTCAGACTACATGAGTACTTACTCCTCAAGCACAGTACATCCTCACATTACATTTTTAGACTTACAATTCTCGTTACATTTATCGTCTGATTTAATCATGGTACATGCATTACCTATATTCTTCATGTTACATGTCTTACCAGAATTTCTGGTGACATTTATTATCAGCATTCCACATGTTACATTTAGTAACTAAATTCTTTACGCTGCATTCATTACTTACATTCTTCACGTACTTCTGGCAATCTTGCGACCACCTTAGCAAGAGTGGCATGCTCCGTCCCGGCTATCTGTTCCGGTAAAAAAAAAACAAAAAACTGGATAAAATACTATTTTCAAATATCAATTTAATCAAGTTAAAAAACTAGAGGCAGTTAGTTAAAGTGAGGCGAAGACAAAAGTGTTTTACAGATCGTAAGTAAAGAAAAATTGAATAAGATTTTGAAACTTCATTAAATTCCTCTTGTTGCATTCATCTGACAAACCAACCAACCAACCAACCAACCAACCAACCAACCAACCAACCAACCAACCAACCAACCAACCAACCAACCAACCAACCAACCAACCAACCAACCAACCAACCAACCAACCAACCAACCAACCAACCAACCAACCAACCAGCCAACCAACCAACAAACAAACAAACAACAAAATTAAAAGAAAAAATAAACATCAATGACGTAAAAAGCTGCCACGTGGTAAGATTATCAGCAGAAGCAGCGACATTTTGAACCAGTGTCCATCATTTAAGCCCAACTTTTCAAGTTACTTGTCTTTTTTCTGTGATAACATGTACCTCGAAGAAAGCTGCAAGCACTGCCACGCCATCGCCGTAGTTGAGAGCAGTAGTCCAGTTGTTGTATGCAACCTTGTAGCTGACAATATGCATCTAAAACGACAGTCCAATACCTTGTCTTAGCATCTCAGGGTTAAAAAGTTCTTCTAACAGAACATAATGTCAAGAAACATTTAAATCCCACATTCGTATCCCAGAACTATATGGGACCTATCTGGTAATCGGCATCTCGTATTGTTAGATATTCTAACCTTGACTTTCAATGATTTCAGATGGCAGGCTGCTGCCATAGACTGAAAACAATCGCCAAACACCATTTCAAAGCATGATGTTTTATATTTTTTCCAATTGCATCTAACAGCCTCAAACCCCTTTCGAACTACCTCATGGTAGGAGAGAAGGAAGACGTGTATCCCAGTCAAAACCCTTTCCAACTACATGATGGTAGAGTGGAGGAAAAGTTAAGCCAAGTCCAAACCCTTTCAAACCACCTCATCAGACCTCACACTGTGAGGATACCTCCATGGGGAAGCTCTTGTCATCGACCCTGTGCTCAGAGCCCCTTGAGCTGTTGGCGCCCCAGTGGAAGTGAAACATAAACACCCGGTAAGGGCCGTCCAGACCGCCACCCGTTATAGTCATGGCCCCACTGACGACTTTGACACTCGCTGCAACGAGAAAGAAGTGTGCAGCCAGGGCCAACAAAAACAGGAATGGAAGAAGACAGACATTCATCCTTCAGAGTAAGTCTTTCCAGTTCTTGCGCTGTTCCCAGTGGTACTTAAGACACCCTGAACTGAAGTGTGTTTGAACATAGACATAAAAACCGCTTTCTAAGCAGCAAATAAGTAAATAAACAGATTTAGTGGACAGATTATACCACAGTGTAAAATATTTGGCTAGTGGACAGAGTACACCACACTGTAAGACTTCATACAGGGAAGAAAAGCTGGCATGGTCTCTCCTTATCATCTAACCTACGTGCCCGTCGTTGATGAGAGTCCAGTTGAGACTGGAGTCGCGGTTATCGAAGTTTGTGAGAGTGAAGCCTGTGAGGGAGCTGTCGTAGATGACATTCTTTGTCTCGATGAGGATAGGAGACTGACGGGCACCAGCACACTTCGGGTAGGATTTTCCCCAGCTTTCGGGACCTGAAGAAGAGTGAAGCAGTCTTAGGGCCGACTTTTGTATGCTGTCATCTGGGCTTTGTAACAACGAAGTTACAGAATCTCCTAGGATGCATTACTACATTAATGTTTTATAGGGAGTTGTAACACGCATATAAAGTGCTGCTGTGAATTATCATCAGTTTCGACTACATGTTTACAAAAATGTGTATTTTATATGGACTGCTCAAATCGCGCAGCAGTCCAGCCCCTGCGCATGCTCAGACGGAAGTGAATGTGACTGTTGTCTCGTGAACAGGAAATCAAAGCCACTTACCGTTTTCTCCTCTGAAACTCCACTTCCCACCTGAAAAGCGGCCAAAATATCACGTGATAGCTTCTGATTCAATTCGAGAAGCTAACATAACATTTCATCTAGGATATTCTCACTACCTAGTGTCAATAGTAATAATAATGATGATGATAATGATGTTGATAATGAGGATGATCCTTACCGGAAGAAGACTTTACTAACAACTGTTACAGCATGTGTCGAGGCGTGATTCAATGTGTTAATAAGTGTATTTTTAGGAAGTGAAAATATGTCCAAACCTGTCCATACTGATCCAGACAGCAGGAACATAAACAGAAGCTGACAGGACCTGTGCATGGTGATTGATTCTGTCTGTCTCTGTATCCTTGATGTCTGCTGTAAGAACTGCATCATCATCATCATCATCATCAATCATCAAGCATCATCAATCATCATCAATCATCATCATCATCATCATCATTGTCACGTGACCGCGACGAAGCCAGTCGAACTTCAACTGAGCGCAGACCAGACACAGAAATCACAAAGACAAAATTCACGTAACAAATCACAACTAATTTATTAGCTACAAAAAATAATACTGATAGGAATCAAAAATCAAACATTCCAAACTCTCACATGAACAAATATAGATCAGCGCGAACAATCCAACAAACAAAAAAATAGATAAATTAAAATAAGACAAAACAGTTGCCCTGTGCACAGGCTAATCTCAGTCACCGTATATACAATACATCACCCGCATGCACTGCGGGATGACAGTTAGAAGTCCGTTGAAGATGTCCACAGACGGCAGCCCGCCCAAGGGCCCCTTACAGACTAGAATGGTGTGGAACCCGACAGAATGGATCTCTACTCACCCAAAACGGCTTGTGGCATATCGGTCGATACAAAAATGAAAAACTCTGACTGTCATGGCCACGGTCTTGCACCGTCTGTTACTTGATGACGACTACCCATGACGTCAAAAAAGGAAAAAGTAAAATGACGCATCAAGGAAGCTGTGCGCGCGCGCGCAAGACGTAAGACAAAGAGGGGACAAAAGCGTGAAGAAAACACCTAACGATGGGCGAGCTCAGTATGGGAGGCATACAAGGATGACAGCACGCGACAGCTGGGATTGAGATAGGGGCTACATTGTACCCAGGGTGCATATTCCGCATTTCCACACTCGTGCTTTTGATTTGTTGAGAACGTTGTTGTCACGAGAAGGGGCCTAATCCGGGTGGCGGGCGTGAATTGAGAGCTTATTTTGACAGTGTCCCCTTTCCCATTGAACCCTATATAATTATTATTTACTGCTTTACTACCTGACCGTTGTATTTATTTCTTTACACGTGTTTTCGTGATCTTATTTATTGTCATTAAATAGGGCATAGTTTTTGGCTTATTTGACAGGAAAGTGGGCAGGATAGATTAAAAGTAAGCCCGAGGTGTTATCAAGCAGGGGAGAGAAAAGCGTGTGCCTTCAGAAAGTCCTCTGACGTCAGCATTGTACAAAGTTTCAAATGTAGGTCAGCGCTGTCAGATTAGATTGTGATTGGCTGCTCGGGTGACTTGAACTGAAAATCTCATGCCTAGACTTGAGGATTAGACATTAAAAAGTGAACAGATTTTTACCTTTGTTTTGGTCCTCAGACAAATGTTTTTTAATAGACGTTTCTAGAAAAAATACATATATCTTCATGTATCTTTAATCACAAAGTGAGTGTTTCGGAATCCGTCAGATGATTTGAAGGTTACTAGTACTTTTCAATTTCAGGATGTTATACCATATACAAAATGGGAAATTCAGAAAGGCTTTAGAAGATAGCATCTTTCAAACTGAAGATGTTATCTTCCAAAAGACGGGCCATGATTTGATTTAAAACAGGAAAGTGAAATCACTAGTAGCAAGGGAGAAATTACTAAGGTCAGTCAAACAATTTTCCATTGATAAAGATTTTGAATGTAAAAAAAAAAATTACACAAAAATAATGACAAACTTTATGATGAATACAATGAACAAAGACATTTGTTTCTGATGGAAACAAGCAGCAAAGCAGATTGCTGAAATAAAATGTTCAACACGTGTAACGAGATAATCAATCTTTTATTTTCATTTGTTGGTGTCTGATGGTAGAGAAGCAAAAGAACATTTTAACCTCAGAACAAGCAGATAAAACATCCAATCCAAGGTAAATTTAATCGTTGTCATAAAAATAAACCCCAAAACTTCAAACAGTATATTTTAGAATAAAATATTTATTATAACAACAGAAAAGAAGATCCAGTTTAAGTTAACTTTGACGGAAAAATAGAGATAAGCAGAAGTCGATGACATTCTTTGACAAACAAACAAACAAAAAATAAAAACCAACAAAAAAACAAACAAACAAACAAAAATCCCTCCAATTTTGTACATTTTACCAGCTTTGATCGAACTTCCCAACACAATCCTAATAACTTGAGAATCTAATCCTGTCCAGCAATTTTCCTGCTCGTGAATAGGCATAGGAGTAGCTGATTAATGTTGATAAAACCGAATAAGTCAACAACCTCCTGCTGGACAGAGGAACGCACTAACCACTCGGCGACAGGTGATAGTGGAGTTGTCTGCTCGTCCCTCCTTATTCCTCAAGCATAGTACCGTAAGTGTGTTTGCATGCATCCGCAGCTAAAAATAAATTAATTTGCATCTACATAGCACTTTTATAGGAAGGCAGGTAACATTGTGAAACGGTCCTTTTCCCAGTTTTATCGAGCGTTAACTTTAATTTTTGTATTTTTCTGTTTGACTGTTGTTATTCAAGCAAAAATGCAAACAAGAGATGAGAAAGCAACATAAGTTCTGCACTGAGGGCTAGACCGCAGAAAGATCCTGTCGACGCTGTGGTCGCTCTGACCTGACGACCACGAAGAGGCTGGACAGGACGGAAATTGTCGATTAGAGGAAATGTCTCATTGACTAATTTGCCTTCAGTCAGGGTACGGAATGCGGAGACCTGGCAACACAAAATAATGCAGTGTTTACAAACACGCACACACACACACAATGGTGGAGCAATTTTTACGCCATACAACCATTTTACAACAGTATATATTTTTGGCTCAAACCGATTAACAAAGTTATCTAATTACACTCTGATGCGCCATTATACCCTTGCTATTTATCACTGGGTATATCTGACCTTTCATCTCATTATTTCGTTTAACTGTCGATGTGTGATTGAATTTTATACTTAAGGTTTGAAAATTCTTGTTTTGGGAGGGAAAGTGCTTCAACCTCGCGGTGATTTCGCACTGTGGGGGATGTACTAGCAGGCCGATATGGCAATCGTGACTTATTCAGGGGGTGTTTGTTCTCATTTAGTCGTGCTTTTTGTTAGGAAAAACATCCCTGTACTTGTTTGTCTTTTTACTCGTAAACAACCCGAGCAAAGGATTCCTTGTGCTTGTAGGTAGTCAGGCGTACCTGTGCCTCCGATATCTTGATGGTCTGCTGGAAAACCGTCCAGATCACAGCCTCAAAGCATTCAGGAGTGGTGAGACTTCCCAGGTACCTGTAGTACTTACTTCTTTCTGCTGGCATTAAATCCAGCAGATTGAAGACATCAATGGGGACATCGCTAGCTGCAATAATCACACATTTGTTTTGCTTCAATACAAATCTTATTTTCTTACATCGTATTTTAGTCTTTTGTATTCTTTCTTTTTTATTCATTACTGCATTAATCATGTTACATATATTACTTTTATTCCTTACATTACATTTATTACCTCATCTTTAATTATCAGCTTCCTTATTCAGACTACATGAGTACTTACTCCTCAAGCACAGTACATCCTCACATTACATTTTTAGACTTACAATTCTCGTTACATTTATCGTCTGATTTAATCATGGTACATGCATTACCTATATTCTTCATGTTACATGTCTTACCAGAATTTCTCGTAACATTTATTATCAGCATTCCACATGTTACATTTAGTAACTAAATTCTTTACGTTGCATTCATTACTTACATTCTTTACGTACTTCTGGCAATCTTGCGACCACCTTAGCAAAAGTGGCATGCTCTGTCCCGGCTATCTGTTCCGGTAAAAAAACACAAGAAACCGTTAAAATACCATTTTCAAATATCAATTCAATAAAGTTAAAAAACTAGAGGCAATTAGTTAAAGTGAGGCGAAGACAAAGGTGTATTACGGATCGAAAGTAAACAAATATTGAATAAGATTTCGAAGCTTAATAAAATTGCTCTTGTTGCATTCATCTAACAAGCAAACAAACAAACAAACAAACAAACAAACAAACAAACAAACAAACAAACAAACAAGAAAATTAAAGGAAAAAAAATCAATGACGTAAAAAGCTGCCACGTTGCAATATTATCAGCAGAAGCAGCGACATTCTGAACCAGTGTCCATCATTTAAGACCAACTTTTCATTTTACTTTTCTTTACTTTTCTTTACTTTTCTTTTTCATGTGTACCTCGAAGAAAGATGCGAGCACTGCCACACCATCGACGTAGTTGAGAGCATTAGTATAGTTGTTGTATGCAGCCTTGTAGCTGACAACATGCATCTAAAACAAAAGTCCAATACCTTGCCTTACCATCTCATCTAAAAAGTTCTTCTAACAGCACAAAATGTCAAGAAACATTTAAATCCCACATTCGTATCCCATAACTATATGGGACCTATCTGGTAATCGGCATCCAGTATTGCTAGATATTCTAACCTTGATTTTCAATGATTTCAAATGGCAGGCTGCTGCCATAGACTAAAAACACCCGCCAAACACCCTTTCAGAGCATGATGATTTATATTTTTTCTAATTGCATCTAATAGCCTCAAACCCCTTTCAAACTACCTCATGGTAGGAGAGAAGGTAGACGTGTAACCCATTCAAAACCCTTTCCAACTACATGAAGGTAAAGGGGAGGAAAAAGTTAAACCAAGTCCAAACCCTTTCCAACCACCTCATCAGACCTCACACTGTGAGGATACCTCCATGGGGAAGCTCTTGTCATCGACCCTGTGCTCAGAGCCCCGTGAGCTGTTGGCGCCCCAGTGGAAGTGAAACTTAAACACCCGGTAAGGGCCGTCCAGACCGCCACCCGTTATAGTCATGGCCCCACTGACCACTTTGACACACGCTGCAACGAGAAAGAAGTGTGCAGTCAGGGCCAACAAAAACAGGAATGGAATAAGACAGACATTCAGAGTAAGTCTTTCCAGTTCTTGCGCTGTTCCCAGAGGTACTTAAGACACCCTGAACTGAAGTGTGTTTGAACATAGACATAAAAACCGCTTTCTAAGAAGCAAATAAGTAAATAAACAGATTTAGTGGACAGAGTACACCACACTGTAAGACTTCATACAGGGAAGAAAAGCTGGCATGGTCTCTCCTTATCATCTAACCTACGTGCCCGTCGTTGATGAGAGTCCAGTTGAGACTGGAGTCGCGGTTATCGAAGTTTGTGAGAGTGAAGCCTGTGAGGGAGCTGTCATAGATGACATTCTTTGTCTCGATGAGGATAGGAGACTGACGGGCACCAGCACACTTCGGGTAGGATTTTCCCCAGCTTTCGGGACCTGAAGAAGAGTGAAGCAGTCTTAGGGCCGACTTTTGTTTGCTGTCATCTGGGCTTTGTAACAACGAAGTTACAGAATCTCCTAGGATGCATTACTACATTAATGTTTTATAGGGAGTTGTAACACGCATATAAAGTACTGTTGTGAATTATCATCAGTTTCGACTACAATGCATGTTTACAAAAATATTTATTTTAAATGGACTGCTCAAATCGCGCAGCAGTCCATCCCCTGCGCATGCTCAGACGGAAGTGAATGTGACTGTTGTCTCGTGAACAGGAAATCAAAGGCACTTACCGTTTTTTCCTCTGAAACTCCACTTCCCACCTGAAAAGAGGCCAAAATATCACGTGATAGCTTCTGATTCAATTCGAGAAGCTAACATAACATTTCATCTAGGATCAGGGCCGCCGAGAGCCAGCCCGGGCCCCGGGACAGACGACCTCTCCAGGCCCCTTGTACTTGTAATCGTAAATTATTTTCCCAGTATATAATGTATGTTTACAATTCGAATCTCAATATCTACACTTCATTCAGTAACGAAATATAGACTGCAAACAGTAGGACAAGTGCACTAGGATCTACATCACTACTTGAACATAAAGTTGTTTACATGGGAGTGGTTAGTAAATGAGGAAACATGATGTTAAAGGATCAGACTTGTAGCACCCCGCTCCACAGACCCACCCCCCCCTTTAGTAAGGACTGTTACGTCAGCAGACTGTTATGTCAAAACCTCGACAGATTAGAACAACGGGTAGAGGTATCACAAAGCTTTTTGTTCTAAGTGCTGCGCTTTTGTACTAAGCTCACTGAGGTGCAAGGAAATGTTCTCTATGTAAGTGATTTATACTTCTACATGTAAAGAGGAAGAACCAAAGAAGTAAATGCCTAAACAAGTCTTCATCGAGTGTCGTTAATAACCTCATTAAAAAAAGTGTTTGTTGCGACGAACAGCAGAGCACATCAGTTATCATTTTTATCAACTTACATAACAAACACGCAGCACCTATCGAAAGTCCCTTCCTATATTATTCCTTTAGCAAAACCGCACGCGCGCGCGCGCACACACACAATAACTACACACACGCATGCTGTTACACGTAAACAAATATCTGAACTGAACTGTCGCCTTCAGACTCTTTAAAGCAGAAATTTTGAATTCATCCAACTTTTTACGAAGCATAAACTCGATCGACTTCAACCCACATCAGTCACTAGCCGTTAAAATACCTGCTGAGTTTTAGAAGACAAAGCAACTGTTTTAAAGACTAGTTAGCTAGTAAGCAGGGCTTCTGCTTACGCAAAAAATTGCGTACAGTACGCATTAAAAGTTCGGAGGACCCCTTCAATTTTCGTCAATGTGGTCCCCTTCAAATTTGGGCGAAGAACAGGGACCCCTTAAAAATCTGAAGAAGGGGTCCCTGGGACCCCAAAGAGTTTAGCCTTAGCAGAAGCCCTGAGTAAGTGTTCATACTTTTAATATTTAAGGAGATTAGAAGGTTTTGTAAAAATGACAGAAAAATAGAAATGTTTAGCATATTTTAGCTGAATCGTAATAGTTCATAGAACAAAGTTAAACAGTACTAATATTGTCATTTTACCTGCTGACTAAAAACTTTATGAGCTTTTCTCACAAACTTCATTATTGTCAGTCAATTTGAGACGCTAGTCACTCTCATTGACACTGATGTTCCTGCCTTGTCAAATGCTATTTGCCAATAAACTCGATTATTATACTGTATGGTAGTGTTACGACTGTAGCGGTAACTTGGCTCGTTTAAAGATCTGAAAATCTGCGGTGTCACACTTTCCTGTACAAAGTCACTTCAGTCATCCGTTGAACAGAGGATAGAACATGTATACAGCGGCTCACACTGTAATATTTCTAAGTATTATTTCAATGTTCAACAACTCAACGTTATAACCACATAATCAGCGGACTGCCACACAGGCTACTTATATCCTCTTACTTCCAACTCACACAGAGTACTACTAAAAACTCAGAAAAAATCGAATAACGACCACCTAGGTCTACCCCAGCTTTTTTTTATAGATCCCTTCTAAAATGCTAAAAATAAAAAATAAAAAAAAATATAAAAAAATATATAAAAAATTAAGACGCAGTACGCCCTGACCTTGACATCGCCACTTCCGCCAAGGCCCCGTCAAACTAAGAATACTCAGTTTCGTAACAGAGTCGACTAGCGACAGGATGCAGGTGCGCGGATGTGGTTGGGAGGGGTGGAGGATGAAGAGGCGAGGGGGAGAATGAGAGGAGACAGCTAGCGCCAGCCGACGATTCTTGAGAGCATAGGACTGACAAGTAACTTGAGCAAATAAAGCCGTTTTTACGAACCCTCGCTACTATGACACTTTTGCTCGGTCCCGGTAGGTGGCATAGTAGCGAGATTTGACTGTATACAGCATCATATATGACAGCTTCCTTGAAGACAACTAGCGCACAATAAGAAAGATTCCGAGGTGGCTTTGGGGGACGGATGGTGGGTAGATAGTATCTCCTTTTTACCGGGGGCTTTGTCGGCAAAGAGCAAAAGAAGGTCGGAGGCCGATGTGTTATTACAGGGCGATGCTGGTACATCGCCGGAGGTCGTGCGATCGTCCCACACCTTTAGTTACAGTAGTCAGAGTCCTCCCCTTTCCGGTGACATAACTCTCCTCCCTACCTTTATCCGAGCCATCCACCCACCGTGCGAACACTGTCTCTACACTTAAATTACCTTTCTCATGCTAGCCTCCTCTTTATCATCCTCCTCCAGCTCCAAACTTCCCGCGACACCACCGTGATCAATTTATAAACCTAATATTTGCGGGACAGCAGTTTTTAAAATGTTTTGCAATAATGTGTTCTATTTTGCTGGCTGCGATAGTATTACAGGATAAAATAGTCTCATTGTAGCAAGGATCTACTGTGTAGACTAATGTAGTTGTTTGTTTGGTGATGGAGATACGGTTAAAAAAAGTCTCAGTGTTGCTTAGTAACTACGAAAAAAAGCAGCCTTGATGTCTCTCGCTTACAGGCTGCAGCGACAGGGGCGGGCCCCCACCATGTCGGTTCACAGAGTGGCCACACATCAGTAACATACCTGCCTGATCTCCACTGTTAATTCCGATTTGCTTGCATGGCCCGCCCCCTCCTCCACCCCACCCTTCCCTCTAGTGGCACCTGTAGCCAGCAATCTCATGGCACAAACGTTCTTCAGGGCGGTTCACACGCGATAAAATCTTTGGTGTCCAGCGGCCGTCGCCTCTTGGCTTGTCCAGCGAGAATATGATACCCGCTGACTACACTTCTCACGACAGGCCCCAGCACCCCGAAATTGTATTCTACAGACTTGAAACTCAACTTCTGCATGTGTAATGCTTGGGTGTTCTGTCCTTAGACCTTTCTTTAAAAGAAAAAGAAAAGGAGAAGAAGAAAAAAAATCCACTGACCAAGGCCGGGCCCCCTTGACAGCCGCGGGCCCGGGTACACCAGACCCCCTGTCCCCCCCTCTCGTCAGGCCTGTCTAGGATATTCTCACTACCTATTGTCAATAGTAATAATAATGATGATGATAATGATGTTGATAATGAGGATGATCCTTACCGTGCGGAAGAAGATTTTACTAACAACTGTTACAGCATGTGTCGAGGCGTGATTCAATATGTTAATAAGTGTATTTTTAGGAAGTGAAAACATGTCCATACCTGTCCATACTGATCCAGACAGCAGGAACATAAACAGAAGCTGACAGGACCGGTGCATGGTGATTGATTCTGTCTGTCTCTGTATCCTTGATTTCTGCTGTAAGAACTGCATCATCATCATCATCATCATCATCATCATCATCATCATCATTATCATCATCATCATCATTATTTCTGAATTAGAAAAGCAGTGTTGGAACAAAAGACAAAAATTGATGCCTGATACTAGACAGAAAATACTTGGTGTTTGGATGCTGAATTGAAATGATGCAGCATGATATAGTGTTGACTATTCTGGCCGTGGCTGAACGAGTAATGAATATCTTTGTCAGCACAAATATCTTCAGAACCTTCACCCAACACCTGCTCATACGAAATTTATCCGAATCTTTATGTACGGAAAGGACAGGCAAAGGCTCAGTCAACCAAAATACTTGCTGTGATTCTCTGCTGCAGTATCCCTTGACGACTGCAGGGGCCTGGTACGCTTCCCAGCACAGGTACTTTTGTACACCAGAAACGATGAGTGTTTTCTTAGACAGTTTGATGTAGACTTAGTGTCTCACTGAATGCATGCAGAAGGTGCTGTGTAGGTTCATACCTAGAGAGAATATATATGAAGAACAAACACCTCCCTGCTGCAGTTTGCACCCCTTCCCTCTTTGGTAACAATCAAGTTTGTTTGGCTGAGCGACCTCGTCTCACGCACGCACAAAGATGGCAATAACCCTCCCTCCCCAGCAAATCGTCCTCTGATGGCTTGCTTACATTCATTATTAGACGAGCTTTGTTTGACGGTGCACTTTGTATTACTTCACAACCGGGGTGATCGAAAAAAAAATTAAAGAGAATACTTTTAATGAAATGCAAATGTTAATGTAAGTGTAGGATTTGTCGGGCAGTGCAGGGTCAACGAGCACAAACAAAGTGCATCTAATCAGAACATGCCACGTATAAATAGCAGCCAATACCAACACCCAGTTCTGGAGAGGGGGGAAGAGGATAATCGTTGTCAGCCAAGAAGTCGTTGCACCAACATAACAATTTATGACCACCCTTCAGGGAGGTCAAAGCCGAGTCAACAGGCTGGCAAACATTGTATAATGGACACACCTTCCAGTGCCGGACCCACTTACCCCTGATCACTTCAGGTAACAATAGCTCTTCATCCGTCCCCCGTTCCCATCCCCATCCCCAAAGTAGGTTAAGAGACTGTTTGTGCCCACTGCACCACACCCACCGCAATTTCTTCTTTTAGCTCTTTCCGAAAGGAGTCGCCATCTCTCGACACCCAATATCCCTGGAGACCCTCCTGACAATATTATTGCCGCTTCTGTCTCGGGGTTTAATGGCTTGATTGGGAAATCTACTGTCAGTCCCCACCCGCGACTGCTTTATCACTGGAGTTTTATTCTTTCTCTTTAGAAACGAAAGCGTTGTTGGCATGATAATCACCCCATAAAAAGACAATACTGAAGCTCTATCAAAAGACATTCGAAGTTTTCCGACAGTTTGAGTTTGGGGTTTGTTAGACTGTACGGTCTCCGGTCGACTAGACCATTGAACGATTCGTGGACTCGACCACTGGTGATAGTCGAATCGACCACAGCTTTATGTTGATTCTTTCGTGAACGTAAACAATAAAACAAAATTTCTAGTAATAGGAATTGTCCCGTGATAGATGTAATACAGCTGCGATTTTGATGATAAGAGATCGGAGGTGTACAGATGTATATGGCAGTGGAGGAGGGCGGTTCCTCTCCGCTCCTACAAGCATCTCCTTGATTCTCCTACCACCTTTAATTCTCTGAACTTTGACCCTATGCTGACCATGCTTGTGTAGAACGTGTGTCCGTGTATGAGTTCTAGGACACACATGCACACACACAATTTTAATTGGGGAAGGAAGAGTATAGATGGTAATATGTCGTCAGTGAACTATCCACTAGGGTGAAGTGATGTCAGCCATTTGGATGCACCTTTGAGAATTTGTGCAATTCATTTACCTGATTTCAAATATAAAAAAGATGTTGCTGTGTGACAAGCAGAACATCTCCCTATTACCACAAGAAATGTTCTTCAGTCACATGTTGATCTGCTACGTTTGCTTGAAATGTTTTGTGCTGTAAATAATGAGTTTCTGCGTGATGTATATTTCTTATTTTTCTGAATGGATACTTGTTTGTTGTAGATGTTTATTGATGACGCTATATTACACTATTAACATTCAGCTCAGCTCATCAGTGACGAAATTAATGAGTGACGTCACACGTAGCAACAAGGAGTGTGCGACGTCAGCTGTCGGTCTGAAGAAGCTGCTACGTAAACAAGATTAGAAATCATGACGTCATTGCTATGTCAGCCTCGATTGTCGTAGAATGTTGGAACTATAAATAGTTCTTTCTGGAACCTTCTACTTACCTGTGCGTGTGGTATATAAGCACATCTTGTGAAATACAGTGATGGTGGTGTTATACAGTCGTACTAGTGAGTAGTGATACAGTAAGGTATAACGTGACTAAACAGGACAGTGTTATACATCTCTTGTACGATAGTAAAACTGTTAAGTAGTTGTACAACAGTATAACGAGTAGCCTAGAGACAAGTTTGGCTTCTGGCCATAGTATCTGTGGTAGTCCATTGTCACAACTCCCATTGACTGAGTTTCCAACTCGTTTGCAAGTTATTTTCTGTGTCTGAAGGACAGCAAGTACGCCGACAACAAAGGACATTGTTCCCCACGCTCCTCAGACACTCGTCGCTTCTCAGACACTCGTTGCGTGAATTCCGTCACAACCACTGAAGAAGGTCGAGTTCAAAGTTCAAAGCACCTCTCAGATGAAGAACTGCAGCAGTTTGTCACTCAGCCCTTCATCAGTCAGGTACCTGGCCACTCTCTGGTAGTAGAACGCTGTGCCACAAGTGTGTGAGCTTCAAAATCAGTCTATGGGATGGATGCAAGGGATGGTTACATTCAAGCTGTCATCAAGTCATTTCAGACTAAGCAAGATTTTCGTCTACAGGGTGATTAGAAACCAAAACTGATGCCTGTACTGTTTATTATTATTTCTGACGGTGCAAATGTTATCAGAAACAGATCTTTTCGTACAGCTATAATAGAGCTTTTGAAAAAAAGGAACAATTTAGTTAAAAACTACCATGACTTTTGCATGTTATGGGCAGAAAAAGGCGGCGCACTGCTCCTTGCAGATGTTTTTGCTTTACATTTTTGAACTCAGAATAGCTGGTTGTACAAAACCCTAAATGTGCCTGTTGATCTGTTACGATTCATTGGATGACACTACACCATACTGTCCATAGTATCCTAGAAACAAAAGTCTTATTTTTCTTCATCTGTTTCTATTATCTTTTTTCTTCTATTATCGATGAACACTGTTATTTAGTTTTCACATTAGTCCAGATGTCACGTGGTTATTAATGTCATTATGAGGGTAACTTAAGGGGTGGCCTTTATGAATTGTTATTATTATTAGTAAAAGTTATAGTAGTAGCAAAAGTAGGACTGATAGTACTATTAAAGACTATTTGTAAAACATTTCTTCGCTGGGTAGAGAGGTCTTTGCAATACAAAAGATATGAAATGAGAGAATTAGCACATGGTAGTTAGTTCGAGTGAAAGGCTCATCGATGCTCATATTTGTCTAATATATATATATATTAATTTGTAGTCTCCACAGTAAAATCACTCAAGCAGCTGCCACACCCGTGCCAAACAGTCTCCAAACAGTATATCCCACGGACAATTCCATGATTTCGTCTGAAGCTCGGATTTGGAACTCTATGAGTTTAAATATTAGACAGCTCTCTCCTTGTTAACCTTCAAATCCAAAGTACAAAACATTTAAACATTCAGATTGTAATTGTGACATTAATTATGTTGAAAAGATCAAAGGAGAGATACCTGCCCCGAGAATGGGACACATGGGTGACAGTTACAGCGTCTTACTACCCGTATTAACATAATGCTGAAAGGGAAGGTTTTATATACAGTCACCTAAACATCGTCTGATACCAGACACTAACAAAGAACTGTAAGATCCTCCCAGCAGACAGACAGTTAGAAGGCATATAAAACAGAGCCCAGCACTGATGACAGTCAAGTCATGGTCATTGGCAAGGGCAAAGCAAGGATCTGTATGAACAGAGTTCGGTTGGTGAGGTAAACAGCTTTATGTACTAAAAAGCCAACCTAGCTAAGGAAGGCAGCTCTACGACAAACATTAACATCAGCATCGCAACAGCAACAGCTGCAATAGCGAAGATGGACAGGATCTGGAACAGCCATAACATAAGGGTTATATAATGTACAGTCTGTACAAGTCCCTCGTACCGATCCTGCTTCACGCACGTGGAACGTGGAACCTGATTGCTGATATGGACAGGAGAATCAAGGCATCCCAAAACAAGTGTCCGAGGATGCTGCTTCGGATCAGAGAACATATAACCAATGAATTTGTACGAAGCCACACTCGTAGGACACCAGGAACCTCTACTTGCAACAGTCAAGTGACGTAAGCTGGTCTCCTTTGGCCACGTGACCCGGCACGACATCTTGTCGAAGACTACCCTTGAAGGTCTACGCCGTGGTGGCTAGAGGAAGAACTGACTTACGAATGTTTATTCTTTCGCGTTACATCTACAGATCAACGAAGGTCCAAAGAAACGGAAGTCTCTACTGATTACTGATGGACTGATGAACTGATGTCCTCTTGTCAACAGAAACAATCTACCGAGAGGTTAGGAAGGGGGATCACACCCAAACGTCTGCGAACTACTTCTCTGACTCATTGATGGTCAGACAGTGGACCAAAAGTCATTTTGACGCCATGTTTGTCGGAAATCTCTTTTTGTTCATCTGTCTCACCCTCCGTCTCTCTATAAGCAATCAGTAGTCACGTGACAGAAACAGTCATGGAGGTCTATGCGGTGAAAAACAATGTTACATCCACGAGCTTTCTTTGTCCCTCTTCCTGAGTTGGCATAATTTATAGACATTAAGGTATTTGTAAAATCCTCTCGTGCACAGTTTGGATTCAACATAACATTTTCATGAATAAATCCATTCAAAATTGAATTTTAAATCCGGGTTTTACGAATGAAATAAGTTCCTGCAATGCCCTCGATATTTCTGCAGGATAATTTTAGACGTCCTTTGAAACGAAAGTCGATTTTCTTTATTCGTGCGAATGAATATTTATGTCCACATTTTGCTACAGCCACTTCTACTTTCTTTTTTTGTGGGAAAGAAAATTTACGGTCGACCATACTTTTTTGCTTTTTCTACGGATTACTAAAAAAAAAAAAAAGGAGAGAAAAACAACAACAAAACAAGTCTGTCGTGTTATCGCATATGTGAGAAAAAAGCGAAGTGTGGTTTAGGTGCAAATAATTATGTCAGGTCATCTCTGAGGTTTAACAAGGGAAATAACTTTCAGATGCCACAAACTACCCAAGCGTTTTCTTCTGAGTGCTCTCTCTTTGGAGCATGACGTGTGTGGGGGTGAGAAGTGTTCACAAGGTTCAGTAAAGTTTCTTATGCGTGTTGAAAATTTAGAATATTTACAATAATCTGTAATACTTAGCAGGTTTATAGTTGATGAAGTCAGTGGACAGCAAGCAGCTGCCTCCTGAACTCGGGCTATCTCTGTCTCCTTCGCAGAAATAAGGCCGAAGTAGCGGTGTGGCAAGTTACAAGGCTTAAATTCGTTCACAGACTGTTGATGTTAATGTGATATACTGTGTAGTTTAGTGAGATGATTTAGTCATCCATCTTGAGGTGATTTCACATTATAGAGGGAGAGGGGAGGAGTACCCGGCGACAACCCCCGACGCTTGGCCCAGATATTACATACAGGTGTTACAACCAGAGATTGTCCCGAGACGGTATCTGAACCCAGGGCCTCTCACTTGAGTGGTGACAAGCGAGTGTTTTAACTACTACACCATTGATCTCCCCTTTTTGTGTACATGTTACTGCTGGAGCAATACCGCGATCTTGGACCCACATGTTACGGATAATATTAAGGATTGATATTAAGAATAGTATTGGGAATAAAGGAACCAGGTAAGAATCTCACAAACCTATTTCTCACTCACTTAGACACATAAACAACGCACAGACACATATTTCAAACAAAGGGAGTTAACTGGTGCGTGCAGACACACGTAGACATGTAGACACCTTCCACGGCGAAATGGACCAGTATATTAATTATGCCATACATAGAAACATAATTTAGCAGGAATTTTGTACACATTCTGAAGACAAAAAGCTATGCTTTTTTTTCTATAAAACAAGTCGAGTTTATTTGGCATTAATAAGACAAAACTCCATCTTGGCATCTTTACAGACGATTAAGGATATTTATAGCTACTTGAGGTGTTCTTGAGGTGATAAACTAGTATAAACTGACTCTTAGCAGGACATCCTTATTCTGGTGATGCAGGAAACGAGCACAATGTCCTCGGAATGAGAATCAGCATTCATCTACATCGCCATGAGAAAAACAAGTTGTGAGAAATCCGAAGACACTCAACAGATTCGTTATTCTGAGCCACACACGTGAGGGTGGACATGCCAGTTGTAGCATCCTCCAAGTTGTAAGAGAGACTTTGCAAGCAAATATACACAACAGTATTTTGTTCTTCCATCGGCAGGTTAGAAAACACAAGAAAAGTGGGTTCTTGTGGTAAATAATTTTGTTATCGTTTTGCCGATTCTTTTGCGTTTATATGCATTGTTGAATTTCGTTAAAGATATAAAAATTTTTCTGACGACATCTGATAAAAAAAATTTTAGTTTTAGCTTCTGTTAATTGTTGAGCAGTTTGAATGATGTTTGTCATAGCCAGTCGGATTCACGTGACCCGAGAAACCTTACGAAGCAGTGACGAAGGAGTGAGAATCGTGCTCTTCCTGTTGAAGATCTTTTTTAATGTTCTCGAAGGAAACAAACAAAAAAAAAAATCTTCGAAAAATAACAGCAACAGCAAACAACAACAGCAACAAAAAAACAACAACAAACAAACAAAAAAAACCACCCCAAAACAAACAAAACAAAACAAAAAACCAAACAAAAACAAAAAGAAAATTAAAAACAAAACAATAAACAACAAACCATACCCCCCCCCCAATAAAAACTAGTTAGGGAGAGACAGAGAAGTTTAAAAAAGAATAAGAGAAGGAAAATAAAGAATAGTCGGTCCTTTTTGAGCCTTGTGCTTCTAGAGTTTGTAATATATACATATAATAGATACACAACAGCCCAGATAAAGAACTTATAGGTCAAGTGTTGAGTTTATTTTTTTATTGATCATATTTGTCAGCGGCGTCGAAACTAAACCCCTTAATTATTAACTAAATAATTAGGATAACATGTAATTGAGCATATTTTGGGTCGTGCATCTTAGTCTGTAATCTCGTGCTTGGTGCTGTACAGAAATAAAAGTGGTTACATCTTACATGTCCGTAACAACAGAGGAAATCAGTGCTACCAAATATTGCACGAAAGGTGTGTAGAATGCTCCTCTTCGACTAAAGTACTGTGGAGATATTTACATAAATAAGATACATAAAAATAGCTAGTATTTAGACTTGTGGAGAACAAAAGTAAGTAGATGCCTAATTGTAATTAACAGGGTATTGTACTGATACTAGAGAACACAGCAGCCAAGTTTAAAATTCTTTTGGTGTAATAAAAATATATTTGTTTTTTTGGTCTCATTTAAACTGTTGATAATAGATTCTTTTTTGCCAGAAATTAAGTTTTCAATGTTTCAGTAAGTTTTAAAGGCCCTCTTGAAAAAGAATCGTAAACTCTTTAAATCATCAACAATTTCAAAAATCTTGCAGAAAGAGCGAGTAATACTTCGGCGGCACACTTGCCATGAGAAAGATAAGAGCTCTGTCAGCATATTTTTACAATTATATTTTTGCACCGTTTCTAGTTAAAAAAAATAGACCCATAATAATAAAAAAGAAAAATCAACATTGTGAAAGATTTTAGGGGTGAAGGGTCGTATGGGGAGGGGAAGGGAAGGCTGGAGGATCTCACTATCCGCTCACAATTCGCAATCGTTTCCATGGTAACGTCAACATTGACATTCAGTCCAACAAACTCCACACCTGTAGAAAGAACTTTTTTAAAAGACCGGTTGAAGGGAAGACTAAGAATTTAACAATTTAAAAATGTAATACACGAGAGCAATGGTCGTCTTCAGACAAAATCTGAATGCTCCCCAAATTCAAATATTTTAACTACAACTTTCATCTTTCAGACAACTAGTATAAATTACACATATTCATGCTTACTCACTGATCAAAAACAAAAATAAAAGAAAGTTGCTTCGCTTAAATTAAAGTTGCCTTAGTTTGGTAATTAGAAAATAAAACGTTTGAGGTTTAAAAGTTCAACTATCAAAGGCGTGCCAAGGCCGCGGTGATTAAAGACATAATTATCGAGCCCAATGATCCCACAAGACTGGAAGTGGAGGAGTTTGGAGGTTCAAAGGTGGTGGTAATTTTTCTGCCGCTGAGGTCCTGGACCGGGCGGTAGTTGTTTGTCAATGGAAGACTGGCGTGGCTGCTGTGGTCGACGTAGAGAAGATCTCGAAACGCAGCGACCTGCAAGTAGGAGGAGAAACTCAGGTATAGAAAGTTAGAACCCATGATCACACTCATATACATATCTACACCACACTCTCACCTTGGCAACACTTTCCCGAATGTGAATCCGACCTGAGTATTCAACCGAAAAAATAAACAACAACAACAGACACACAAACAAACAAACAAACAAACAAACAAACAAACAAACAAACAAACAAACAAACAAACCAACCAACCAACCAACCAACCAACCAACCAACCAACCAACCAACAAAACCAACAAAACAAATTTAAAAACAAACAAACAAACAAACAAACAAAAAACAACAACAAACAAAATCACTCGCTCCCTGTTACCTGTTCAGCAGAAACTTGGATGGGTGTCCTGAAGACAGTCCAGATGACGACCTCACTGCACGGGGGTGTCGTCAGGCCACCCAGGTAGCGGTAGTATTCTCTGTCGTCCGGAATGAGCGACAGGAGGTTAAAGGACGGCATGGCGTAGGTGTCCTCTGCAAAGGTAGGATAAGTTTGTGATCCACGGACCCCGCCACTCCAGTGCCAGTACTTCACTGACGTCACGCCATAAATCCAGTCTCTTCTCTCACCTCGCTTCCTTCCTCTCCCCTCCTCACAAGTCATCTCTCCCCTCACCTAAACCCACTATCCATTCGTTTCTTCTAGTTCCCCTACTCCACTTTTTCTTGTCTTCTTCATTCCACTTTTCTCTTCCCACCCATTCCACTCTATTCCGCTTGACTTTCTCCACTCTTTAGTTCAGTTTCACTTCACTCCACTGAGTTCACGTACTTCACTTTGACTAGTCTTACTCATCACACCTCCTTATCTACATCACATTACTTCCTCACGTTCGTCATTCCATTTCATCCATCACTTCCTCACGCTCGCCCCCTCACTGCCTCACTCACTGTAACACCAGCCTCCTGGTGCATCTAACACAGGTCAGCAGGAGAAGTCGACAGAAGTTTGACACCTCTTACCTGGATTTTTGACATGCTGCAGAGCGTTCACAATATTTTGAAAGGGGGTATTATGCGTGCTGCCGATCTGCCAAAAAAACAAAACACAACAATAAATAAATAAATCGCCCGACGCCAGGCAGTCTCTGTTATTTACTCGTGACAAGACAGCTTACCCACCCCACCTCTCTCTCTCTACATCGCCCGCTTCCACCTCATCTAGAGTACCGGCTTTGTTTATGTAGTGAGTGTGACCTGCATATTAACAACACGTGACGCGCGGTATTATGAGAGGTGGAAGGGAGGTAATCTGTGCACAATATTTGAACGATCAGATGATACTGTGGCGATGGTGAACCTCACTCGTTTGTAAATAATAGGCCGTTCACAACTTTATTTCTTTTTATCATTCTGTCTTGGTTGAAAGTTAACAGCGTGGAGCAAAATTAATCTGTATTTGTTTTCCCGTTTCGATTTTTTTTAAAGCCTGCCACTCCGATAGAAAGGAGTAAGTGTTAATGCAATTGAATTTCTTTTAATTTGTCATCTGTGAAAAATTGTTGACCTGTATATCCGAGCTGGTTAGCACTTGGTATAGCAACCCTCATACACTTTTAACACTCTCATACATTGAGAGAGAGAGATGGAGGAAGCACGGTCCAGAGGAAGATAGAAATCTGTAGAAGAATGTGAACAATTTACATCTTTTGATATGCCTGTTGTAAACATGGTCTAAAGAAAAATATCACAGAAGATGATACCTCGAAGAAAAACCCAAGGACAGCGAGACCATCACTGTGTTGCAGGCTATTCACGATGTTGCCGTAACTCGACTTGTACGTCACGATGTGAACCTGCAAGCAAGATGGCGAGAAAATTACTTAATTACTTTCCGTCAGGTAGACCGCAATGCTACAAAAAAAAAAAAAAAAAAAAAAAAAAAAAAAAAATCCCTTCATCATAAGCTTTCCTTTGAGATGTAATGACGACGTCACACAATGGCCAAGACTGAGCATCATGAATGTATGGTAGCGACTATGGGTGTCCTTACCAAAAAACCAACAAACAAAAAAAAAACAAAAACAAAAAAAAACACCAAAAAACAAAAACAAAAACAAAACACAAAAAAACAACAACAAATAAAATCGGACTATCCAGTATAGATGAATAAGTGTCATTCAAAAACATCCAAAACCCCACCACGGGCCCCTAAAGAACACACTTCTGTCCATTTCTCACTCCGCAAGGGGCTTTACCGAGGCTGAGGAACACTTGCAGGCTGGGTAGGTTGTCTTTCCTTAGCTTGAGGTGTCTGACGTAATCATTACGTCTTTTGTGGTTTTCAGTCATTATTACATACTGCCTGACGTAAAGTTCGCGTCACATTTAGACTTGCTCTGAAATCTACGTCATCCCTAAACGTCATTTTCTGGACAAGGGCATGCCATTCGTATGCGTCACGTGATGTTGGTATCAGCTGCTGACGTCAGTGGACTCACCTCCATGGGGTACGCCATCCCGTCGACAGTGTGTTCCGACCCTTGACCGTCGTCTTCTCCCCAGTGGAAATGAAGTTGTCGTACAATGTACTTGTCTGGAAGACTGCCATCGCTGACAATGGCAGTTTCGTTCACGAAGTTTATTTGGACTAAGAGAAAAAAGAAAGGTAAATGGCTCAGCACAACAGAATCTAAACATCCTAGCTGTGCGCTGTCAGATCATATTTAAAGGGACATAACATCAGCTCGATCTACTACATCTTTCGAATGGTCTGATTGGCTGTCGCCTTGACCACGTAAATTAATTTATAATACATTCATGGGGCCGTCATCCTGAAGCAGAGGCAAGTCATTACCCTGGGACAAAATAAGGCAATCAAGGGCAAGAGTGTTATTTCCGTGTCCAGACCCTGCAATAGCATTACTTGACCCCTGTTTGTCTCTACCCAGCCAGTGACAGAAGAGAATAGCCACCGTCCGAAAAAGGACGAGAGGTCACTGAACTGACCTATTTCTTAAGTATTAAGTCTCCCCAAGCATGAACCCATCTGATTCGAGCTTAAGAAGTTTAAGTTTGCTTATGCACACTAACCCTGGGTTGTTTTTGCCACCACTCTATACTCACGGTCCTTGGGGTCAAACAATATCAACTGTCCAGACACCGACTGCACTTACGGATACAGGCCTTTGATTTCCCATTGTAACCCCGGGTACAACTTTGCTCTCGGTTCATAACAATAGTCATTATAATAACATGAAAGATAACAACAATCTACGGGTATGCGTTAAGAGTTATCTTCCCGAGCGTGTGACGTTTACCCATTTATATATATAGATATTCATATCCCCGGTTACATATAAAATCCTACTATTACAGTCGGTTAGTTAACTTCACATTCTCAATAGTTAATAATTCAGGATTTAGTTTGCCGTCAAGTTAACTGTATCCGCCAGAATCCTTCAAAAACTGCTAAAAGTTAGCCGATGGGTTATATTGACAATGGTCGTGAATACAAGTCTCGATCTCGTCAAAGATTTCCGTCCCAGTACCTGTGTGTCCATTGTTAACAATGTTCCAAGTATGCGTGTGTGGCTCGAAGCCCTCAAAAGAAAACGGTTTCAGATGGTCGTCTAGGCTGGCCTCGCCATTGTCCAAGTCAATTGGCGACTGCCGGCTTCCAGAACATGACATGAAATCAGTCGGCCAGTGATCCGTCCCTGCAACAAGTCACACCCATACACTGTTCTATGCTTCTGAAAATTGCAAGCTTTTGCTTGAGGCTTCTTCAGTATATACATATAAAAGTACTTGAAGCAGGTACTCAACTTCCCACAAAAACTGAAAAAATGCTTTGTCTTCAATAACTTTTACATACTTGTGAATGTATGCGGGCAAACTGAATGAGATAATGTGATGCACAAGATGAGCTGTAAGGTGATAGACGAGAGAACATAGCATATTGTGACCATATGTGTCTTTCGACAAATCGTAATAGCTTTTCTGGACATATTGCAATTGTATCTTTGGACATATCTGTCCTACTCACCATGAGTGCCTGTGTATGACCAGTCAGCGCCTGTATGGACAACAAAAGAGAGAGTTAGACAATTTGTCTAGATGTGGACGAGATGATGGCATGAAATAAACAGCACTTTCTTTTATTCTTGACATTGACAGTCATTTTACAGAACCTGTACAGAGCGGTGGTTAGTTATCTAACGGACCATCTGGGGCAACGCACACTAAAGCTCCACTCAACCAGCTCTTTACTTGACATTAACAGATGAACATTCAGAATGTGGCTTCTGATCCCTATTCATCTAATTCTTTACTTGTGTGTATGTGTGTGGGAGTGACATAGAGTGTGGGCTGCTCTTATCTAGTCTTATCCTGGCTATGTGAACTATAGTCTTTTGTTACCCTCGTTGTAATCTGTTTCTTACTTATCCAATCACGTGTTCGCTTTACGTGTGAACCACGTGAGCTCTATCATTTTAGATACGGAAACCTACTTTTGTCTAACAGGCTTCTAGACAAATTTGTTTTTGAACTACAATAAAATTAAATCCGCAAGCGATTGTTGTTATCGTTATTGTCCTTGCTTCGAGCTCTTCCCTTGCGTGTGTTGCAAAGGTTGAGACGATCCAAATCTTAGACTTTGAGAAAGCTTTGGACTTCAACGTCTGAAGTTTTAACCCCAGGAAGACACAGAGCTCTCTTTTTCTTCACATTTACCAGACTATTGCTTTGAACACTTTATTTTCAATGTCTTGGAAGAGTTTTTTGCTTTCTGTCTTTGCTCAAACCCCTTCATTAAGACTGCTGTGCTTCTACCGCTTCATTTTGGATTACGATGCCTTTTCAGCAAAACGTGCATGCACCTGCTAGATATGAGTTTGTGACTCATAGCTCATAAAACTGGATGCTTCTTCAGCAGCCGAAGTCTATCTACATCCAGCATGGATTCGATTTCATAGAAGAGCATTCCACAAGACAGAGGTTGCCACCCTCCCCGTATCTCGGCGGTAGGATGTGCTGTCAGAATAGTTGATCTTGGCTTTTTTCAAATCGGGATTTCTTGGTATGTACTCCTCCGTGAATGTCGACACACTAAAGTTTGGTATTATAAAACCAAGGCCACTGACAATTGGCAATCATAGCCCTGTACGAACCCCAAAACAAACAGCCCACTGAGGTGAGCAAACAGGGGTGTGATGAGCTTCAGCCCGCAGTCGTGAAGAACAGTCGAGTGTTTGATGGTCCATCTTCAGTTCTGTCTCGAGCACTATTGGCACCACTACAGTACTCTTAAGATCCATGTTAAAAATAAGTTCAGTGATTGCCTTGACTAGGTACGCAAAGGTTCGTGGGTGTGCGCAAAGGTTCTTGGGTGTGACGTTTAATATGAGTAATAGGGAGAGAGAGGACAGTGTTGACCTCAGGGTCATGGGGCGTTAAATCATCCTCATATCAAGAACGGATATTGTTATTCACCAGGAGCGCTCCTACTAGACACAAGTGCAAAATGTCAAAGCCTTGTGGACAAAAAAAAACAAAAAAACAACAACACAAAAACAAAAAAAAACAACCCAAAAAGACGCAAAGAAACAAATAAGCCCCCCAAACAAGCAAAAAATAATAAGAAAATATAGAAATCACAATAAAAAATTTTTACAGTCATGTTGATCTTGTAGATGATGAAAAATTTGTGCCCAAAAGTTTGAGAAGCAAGGAAACAGTCATGAAGTACAGCGTCCTTTCTGATTGTGTTGGTCTTGAGTTTTGAAGTGTTTGTGAGAACATAAAGATCAAACAAACAAACAAACAAACAAACAAACAAACAAACAAACAAACAAACAAACAAACAAACAAACAAACAAACAAACAAACAAAAGGAACAACAAAGTCCTCCCCAACACCTCCCAATGGTATCTGTTTAGCGAGTATTCGATGGTTTTTGGTGCATACAAGCAGATGCCCGCTACGTGACTTCACGTAAGTGCAAAAAGGAAAGATGCTCGTCGTCCTGAGATGCCCTGCGAGATACAAAGCCAACAAAAGTATGTTTTCTTTTCAGGCAGCATATTTTTTAAACCCCGATAGCACGCCATACACTAATCACGCACTCGTCGCACTTTCTCTCTCAAAAAATACCCTCAGCCTTTCGTTCCTTCCCTCTCACCTGTATGTACAGACGCACATGCGCAGACTCTCAAACACATGTTCCCACGTGCGTGAACACGCATGTACTGCATTAACCTACAAAAAATGTGAACATAAGGCCGGGCCCCTGTTTCTAGAATCTTCTCCAAGGAAAACAGACAGGGTAAGATCGGATTTGATGTTCCCTGGTGAAGCATGGCCACAGGGCAGGCAGCTCGATACGGGAAAAGTTTTAATGAAAGAAGCTCTTGTGATCCTGAGTGAGAGAGCGTGAGTGTGTGTGTATGTGTGTGTGAACATGTGGTAACCATTTTCGTCTGAGAACAGCCTACGCCTTTCTGTGCTGTTCCACTCACATCATTTGTGATTTGTCTCTCCTTCCCCAGCCCCACACCAACCCATCTGAATCACGTGTCTACATTCCCTGCAAAACTTAATTATCCCAGTTAAATAGTTTATGACAGACAGTGAGTATAATGTTTTAGATGGTGATCCTGCTGTTGTAAGATGTAGTGGTTATGGTGATGGTTGATGGCTGCAAGGAAGTAGGCGGTCCTGTTGGTGGCGGTACCGGTACCGATGTGAACAGAATGTTGTTTCAAGGGATGGGTGAGGGCGGAAAAGGTTTCATAGAAAGAAATAATGAAGCGAAAGCCTTTTCATCCATTGCTGAATGGGTCTTTCTTTACTTGATCACCTCCCGTTACCGCCTGCAGTTCCTCCCCCAGCAGCTTCCTGTTGCCAGGAGACGTCTCTGAAGGAACCCTCCATACCTCCTGACATTTTGATTAGGCCTCTCGTAGAGAGGAATGCTGCAATCACGTGCACATCGTAATATGGAGAGACTGCTCCCACGTTAGAACAACGTCTCTATGATGCCATCTTGTTTTTTTTCTTCGTTTACTTTTCGTATCGCATGTATCGTCTTCCCGCTCCCAGCAGGAGCTGAAGAGGGCTTTCAAACACAGCATCCTGCGAGATGAGGCCTCCTACTGTGTGCCTGGGGCTGAATGCCTGCTTTTTGTCTGACAAACAAGTTCTGTCTGTTGCATCTCGGAAACGCCATCCTTGCCGCTATCTAAAGCTGGCTTGCAAGGGGTGGTGGAACATTTTGTTGGACAGGTTATTAATTTTGAAGATACACATCAGTTGTTATTGGCTACGACTTTCCTTGGCCCACTGACCCACATAAGATCCTACCTAGTATGTCTAACATGGTCTTGTGTGGTCTTGTGTCTCGTCTATCTGGTCTTGAACATGTATTAACACACTTGATTCCGAGATAGACTACAGTTGTCAAATGAACTTTAATAACTGTACTTTATTGTTAGAATCATCATAATTATGCAGTAAATACCCCGGATGTTGGGTACTCATGTTAATGTGGATATAATTTAATAATTATAATAGAATTTGAAGAACGCGTGGAGGTTAGGTATGTGTGCTGTACATCATTAGGGAACAGTGTACGGGGTCATGAAGGATACACAGGTGAGTGCTGAGGCTGGACTTGAATGTCATTGTCTGGCTAAAGGCAGCAGGTGACAATGTCGGTGCATCCACCCAAACCATTAACAACATGTCCCCGACACAGGCTGGCGACAGAGCACGTGACACCTGGTCTGAGTCACGGGAGCCAGCGGCAGGTTGGACCGTCACTTGCCGGCACCAGGTACAGATTGATGAGACAAGCCCTTAATTAACATCATTGCTCATTATGTCCAGAAGTCTCAGCGATGGCGACTGCCTTTCCTCGGTCGTTCGTACATCGGGAGGGGGGGGGGAGGTACACTACAAACTGTTCTTTCAATAAAGACAGCTCCTCCCTTCCCACTTAGCTGATGTCCAAGAAACTTTCTTGAAGATATGTATCTTTAATAACGAAGTTTGATGAATTCTAATGTATGAGGCAATTAATGACGAAAGAAAAAAAAAAAAGAAGAAAAATGAAAAAAGGACTCAAATAAAGCAACAAAGAAAAAAAGTTTAAAAACAAGAGCAAATAGCAAACAAACAAACAAATAAAAAAACCCAAAACAAAACAGACAGCAGCAACAAGAAGAAACAAACAAAAACAAAAGAAAACAAAAAAGGAAGAAAAAAAAGAAAAAAATTTCAAGAAAGAAAAAGGCAGAAGCAAAAAATTATAAAAAAGAATAAAAGCTAAACAAACAAACAAACAAACAAACAAACAAACAAAAAAATTAAAAGAAAAGATAAAGGCAGAACAAATTAAAAAAGGAAATAAAAAATAAAAGGCTAAGATTAAAAAACACAGAATAGAGGTGAATGACAAAAAAAAAACAAACAAAAAAAACCAAAACCAAAACAAAAAAACAACAGCAAAGAAAGGGAAGACTAATGACCATGGTTAGAAAAAAGAAAAGACAAAAAAAAAAACAAAAAAACAACAGACAAAAAAAAAAAAAAAGAAAGAAAGAAAAGAAACACGATACAAGTAAGTTATTTAACCTTACCCTCGTCAATTATAAGAAAAACCCGGCTGTGACTAGACTTAAACGAGATTTCCCCCTCAGTCCCTCAGTTGTAAGTGTAAAGTATGTCAGTCCTGTCTTCCCGGTGTAAGCTGACCCTCGGTGAAACCACGAGCGTGAAATGTAGGAAACTTAATGCGGACTGTAACCCTGATGTGTCTTTGTACCAGTAATATGTGTGTGTGTAGGGTGTGTGTGTGTAGGGTGTGCGTGTGTGCGTGTGTGGGATGAGGGTAGAGGTCATGCGCCATTTTCATAATTTAGGACATTGTGTGTTGACTTCTGTTTTGGCGTAACTTGTTCAGAGACGTTGATAATTATTTACAAACTCTAAAACTAGTTGGAAGAGAAGTATAAGGTGACCCCCACGACCCCCAACCTTCATCTATTCTAAGCTTGTCGGTACCTTATGCAAGTAGTGATCGAGGACAATAACCGATCCTGAAGACCTTCTATTTTCTGTCGCTGTCAGGGTCAGATGACATTCTCAAAAACACATTTTTCAAAGTTTTACAGCAAATTGTTCAACTAGGTGAAAGGATTTATTGAATTTTTGTTTTGCATTTCGTAATAAAGTTCTAATTATATATGATATAGGCGTCATCAGTTTTGTCCAGAAGACAGAGCAGGTCTGGAATAATGCGAAGGATTATGTAGCGGGACGAATATACAGTTTTGTCGACTTCTTTGAAGGTCACATAACTGAAACTACTTCCATCGACAACATTAAAATGTTCTTAGGTCAGGAGCGTTGTGTAAGAAATTTAAAAACAAATATTTCACGTAGGTCACATTCGGAATACGATCCTGTTTGTCACACTCAGGAATGTCTCGGAGGTGTCGAACCCAAGACCACAAGAATGGGTTTAGATCCTCCCAGTGCATGAAATATTTCCTAGCTTTTCTCTTTCCAAGAGGTCAGCTATCTACTTTCAGACAGACACTATCTATAACTCAGGACGTTTGACCTATAGAGCAGGAAAACAGTTTGCTGCTATCTAAGGTCAGAGGTCCAATTAAAAACAAGCTAATAACATATAAATTACGGCCAGTGCGTCATATGCGGGTGCACATAAACACCCAAGGAAAGTCACAAAGGGCACATGGGAGGAAATTAAGGGTAGAGTAGTGGTTGATAATAACAGTAATGACAGTAAATCTGTTTGTAATGACAGTATAGTAGTCTACGTGGCCAAAGTGTCATAGAGAAAGGTCACATTCACAGTGAAATGATGAGAAACTCAATAAATCCCAGAATTTAATTAAATACGTTGATTTATTAGTGCGGTAAGCGATACTTCTCAGCATTTTTAATGTCTCGATAGCTACTTCTCGATTTGTTAATGTGCTAGGCCAGACCTGGTCAAGGGGCGGCCCGCGGGCCGCATCCGGCCCGCCTCCTGTCTCTGACCGGCCCGCCCGCCAGTATATATATATATACACAGTATTGGGTAAAACTGAGTTAACTATATTAGCCCAGCCCTCTAAAACCATCCCAATTTCTCATGCAGCCCCTTGGGAAAATTAATTGCCCACCCCTGTGCTAGGCGTTACTTGTAGACATGTTAATACTCTAAGCTGTACTTCCTGATTGGTTTATGCGTCAAGAGCCACTTCTAAATTTGTTTACGTGTTAAGTCAACTTAAGTGGCAATACTTCAAACATTAGAGAGTAAAACGGAATTAATGCTCAACTTGATAAAGTAGTTCCAGTCGTGATTCTCAATTTATTAACGGCAAAGCTTGATTTACTTATGGAGGTCATGGGATAAGGTTTTTGCTCCCTTGGTGTAACGGTTACCTCATACGTCACGAAAGCACTAGCCCCGCCTTTCAGTCACTGGCTCAAGAAACTGGGAATCCCCTCCTGTTCCCCTCTTCCCCTTACCTCATCCTTCCCTGCTGTTTGTATGAAGTTAACTCCTACTTGTAGAAGCCCCATTCAGGCTAAATCCACCCGGTTAAAACAGTCAAACGGTTAGACCGAGAAGTAAAAAGCATCCAGAAGATTTTAATACAAACATGAACATGACCACATATATAATGTATAAAATCACTTCCAAAACCATAAGAAGTATTAAAATTGAAAATAAATGTTAAACCTAGTTAGAGCATGAATTTCTAGGGTCACTGCTCAAACATCGTACAAAGCAGTCTGGACCTTAAGTGTCTGTATTCACTTTACCCCCTCCTCTCATAGTATCACTCAAGTAAATAAACAAACGATGTTTTGCTGGCGCAGTTGTCATAGCAAATATCTCTTTAAAAAGTATGTTTTTATTGTTCACCATCGTCAGTGGACTTAATGAAACATTTAATTTGAAGTCCACTTAAGAGTGGGGTAGAGAAAGACGGCACACAAGATTAATCCGCCTTTTGAAGGATTTATTTTTTAGGAGGTGAGGTATGTGGTTTTAGTTGGCTGTAATCAAAAAAGGGAAAGAGTGTAACCCGGTGTATGTTTGTCTGTCAAACAATCTTTGAATGTGGTCGCCAAGCCTCCATGTCCAGCCGCCGTGCAAATGTCGGGAGGAACAGCAAGTCAAGAGAGATGATGATACACGACAAATGGTAGACAGCTTCGATGTATCTCGGGGCACAAACAATAGTGGGAGGTAGGAAGATGGTGGGGAAAACTGCAAGATGACACAATAAACAAACATCAACAACAACAGACTAAGACCAAATGGAAACTTTGTGATATAGCGACAACCCTTGCCTTTGCACAGAAGAAGTCAAGAAAGAAGAAACTAATAAAATTAGGAAAGAAGGATGAGCTGTAAATTTTACGATTCGTCTCAATTAAACTCTAGCGGAGTGATTTTCTTTGAAGGTTAAATTACTGGTTTAGTCACTGTTCTGGAATTTTCGACAATTGAAAACAAATAATGAAAAGACCGTTGCTTTAAAGTTAAAGCCCATTTCCTTTGAAAATGTAATCTCATCGAACGTTGAGTTACAACGTAGACAGAAACAAAATGTCATTGTGAATTACAACAAGTAAATCTCACAGTGCTTTACTACAATATTTTGAGTCAATTAGTCATGTTGTCACACGCCCTGCTTTAAGATCTCTATTAGTCACGAGCACTAGGTGTAAACAGACAATGTCCTGAAAGGGTAAGAAATAAGAAATATTTGTTAAGTAATCTTTATTTTATTTATAATTAAAATTTTAAAAATATTATTTTGTTTACCTTCATGATTTTACGAACGTGTACAAACAACTACAACACAAACACACCAGAAAACACACACACACACACACACACACACACACACACACACACACACACACACACACACAAAAAGAGACCGACAGTGTGTGTGTGTGTGCTGTATGCTAGAATATTTCTACAACTTCTATCGTATGTTTTGGTAACATAACCCTCGTTAACTCCAGTAGCCTCAAATTAATGATCCAGAGTTCAGAGTTCAGCCAAAGACCTTAAACTTAATCTCTGTGTGTGTGTTTGATGTTTCTGTCAGTCTCCCTATATCTTTATATATAATGCCTATGGGTAAGTGTTTGCCGGTGTGTTCATGTGTCTGTGTATATGAACCACGGGAACAAACTAAGCCTGAGAGGGACGACCACCTTCACTCTGCTGCTTGTTCTTAGAGACAATCAGCAACTGGCCATGGGTCGACTTGGCTGAAATAATCTTACAGACGAAGCATCCTCGATGTGCGATTAACACACACGTCTCTCACTTTATGTTTTCCTAAGTGTCACGTGGGGCCTCACTCATGAGGCAGCGATAAGATTTACCTATAGGTTAGCTTAGGACCAACATTCTGCAGACTGTTCTAACTGAAAGCAGGCAGAGAGCTAGAACGTTGGCAGATAATCTAGAGGTCAGGTCTTGCACCCGGTCCACAGTTTAGGGTAGGTCAGAGAAAAGTCAGCAAGATTCTGTGGGCGAGGAAGTGCACGACTGACCCTTGAACTTTAGCAAAACCATCCGAGTTTTAGGCCACCTCAGTGCTGACGACGCAATTAAATTAGGTTTGGTGCAGGTGAGACTAAGGCAATACAGTCATTGTGGCCTTTTACACTCGTTCTCACCTGTGACATTTCTAACAACACTCTTCTTCACTAGAGTCAGAAACGTTACACGACATCGCGAGTGTTGTTATGTGGGCGTGTATGTGTTGTTGTTGTTGTTGTTGTTGTTGTTGCTGCTGCTGCTGCTGCACGTGTCGCCTACATGCCCGTGTTTGTCTTCAATACTCTCAGGATGTGAAAAGATCAGGCTGTTTTTTTCCAGGAAGGATTTTATTCCCGATATTAAAATTTTATTTTTTAAGACCGCTGTTTCTCTGGTTTTTGTCCCCATCCTCTTTGGTAAAACTGTTAATTCTGTTAATTATCAGTTACCGAATACCTAGTATTTTTTGTTATCAACTATAGAAAATGTAAATATAAACATAAACAACAACTCAAAAGATATATTTAGTGTGCAGTTTGCGAAGTGCAGCTGCTACAAATCTGCAGGCATTTGATAAGAACTGTCTGTTAGTTTATAGAGCTGTTCAGTCTGACTAATATCTTCATCAGCTAAAACAGTAAAAAGAACAATTCTCGACATGTGAAGAGCTAGTATTGCGGGTATAAATAGTTGAAAAGGGGATCGGTGTGGAGGTGCGACACTGACAGATGGAGGACCTCGAGAATGCATCTTTCGAATCAGAGAACACTACAATGGCTCCTTGAGAAACGAAAATTATTTCAAGCGTTCCATCAGAGTAAACAGGATGAGTAGGGATGAGATACAACCAAGATTTAGGAGGAAAAAAGAGAAAAAAAAAAGAAGGTCTGACGTCATACGAAGTGAACATCTCAGTCAGGAGAGAACACAAACAGCAAAACCCTTCACAGGGAGGATGCAGGGTGAGTACAGTTCTGGCGAGTTAAAACCCTTGCATCGAAACTTACCCCCGAATACAGTATCCCTCGCTCCTTCTCTCACTCTACCCCTATCTCACCCCACTAAGAGGAACTCTTGACTTCAGAATATTTTTATTTACATTTCCCGATTGCTGTTAACATGATAACAATGATGTCAAGGTGCAGGCGCGAGCTAACACCCTCTCAGGCTTCTCTCACAATTGTTATTATTTATGGTGGCTGTAAGTGTTATGGGGAAACACACAGGGAGCGACCAAAGCACTCCAGAAGGTCTGTACCCTGTGAAGATGATGACAATGACCCAGGGCAATAATTTAATAATAAAAAAAACAAACTTCCAACACGATCTTTTCGAAAGATTGACAAATTAAAAACTAATAAAAGAAACAAAGTCTGGCACGATGACACCAACATTTGTCCTTCTTCCTCTCCTCCACCATCCAGGCCCATTTTTAAAAAATCTTCCTTCTGGTCATCGTTATCAACAGCAAACAATCGTGTTTGTTACATGATGTGGGTAACTATTTGAAAGTTTTCAGATTTTCGCTCAGCACCATATTAAAAAATAAAATTTTTTTAAACATTCTTTTTGTTGTTGTTTCCATTGTTTTCTTGTTGGAGCTAAGATTTTTAAAAAATTACTTTTTCTGTTGACTGTATTATAAGTTCAATGTGTTTAATGTTACAATGTCACAGAAACTCACACAATCCCAGGAGGAGAAAAATTACCCTCCATCGTTATTCCTCTCTTTTGCGTATTTTTATCCTTTTCTCGAAAACCCTTCAGCTGGAGAATGGGCAGGATGAAATGAGGATCTGATCTTCAGTTAACGAAATGGGCCAAGCGTCTCAAAGTGATTGAAAAAAGGGATAAAGAGAGAATCGATTCCTGCGACTTTTTTTTCTTCGAATTGTGGAACTCTTAAAGTGCAAAGCCCAGAAAGGACTAGGCAAGGAAGGTCTCTCGGAGGAATTGAAGGGAAGAATTTAATTTGATGACTTTCACGAGTAAGAATGTAGATCATGGATACCACCAATCTCGACCAGCCCGTAAATATTCTTAAGGTCCGACCCTGGTTCGCCAGATGAGTCTGGACTTTAATAGTGAGTCTCTTGTTGGTATTTCGAGAAATGATGTGAAGGTGTCTGGTCAGAAGTCCAGCATTGTTGTTAACAAGATGTTGAGCAGAAAATATTGGCTTAGATATTAGAAATTATTGATGACAACAACATAGTCACACACACACACACCATACTACCCACCCACCCACACACGCTCGCGCGCACGCAAATAAAGAGACCAGCATTGTGTGTGTGTGTAAGTAAGTGCGTGTGTGTGTAAGTGTGTGTGTATGTGTGTGTGTGTGCTCTATGCTGTATGCTAGAGTATTTCTACAACTTCGGTTATCGTATGTTTTGGTAACATCATCCGCGTTAACTCCATTAGCCTCAGATTAATGATCCAGAGTTCAGAGTTCACCCAAAGACCTTAAACATAATCTCTCTCTCTCTTACTATGTCTGAATGTGTATAATGTTTCTGTCTGTCTATATATATACTATGCGTATGTGTACGTGTTCACCGGCGTGTCTGCATGTATCTGTGTATATGTGTGTCTGTATGAGTATGTATGTCCATACGTGTGCTTGTATTATGTATGTATATAAGCATGTTTGCACAGAACCTTTCAAGATCCAAATTCCAATCCAACTGGCCCTTCCCGCCATTCTTTGCAGGTAAGTAAGCTTTTACGATCGTCACGTAAGGCGACGGTCTGATACTTCCTGTGACATTCGCCACCTAGCGGTGCACGTTCGGCCACTCAACCCACCCCCCATTGTCTCCGTCACGCAAGACTGCCATATAGGGACACCCGTAAGTGCACCCGTTACTCAACACGTTTCTCCGCCATGCTGTGTGTTCACAAAACACTATCCTTGGCCTCGATGCTTCGCCAACCATCGGAACTTCGAGAACGAGGCTGGGCGAGGGCTGTCACGTGGTGCGACACGTGCATCAAGATTCGGGCGAGGTAGCTTATGATGACAAAAGGGATGAAGAAGTATAGGTGAAAGAAGAGAGGTCAATAATCGGCATTAAAGCAGTGACTATTTCTGAATTCTGTTGATTAACGTTTCTTTTTTGACGATTGAGGATTTTGTCCCTCATGACATTATAATATGACGGTCCGTGTGCAGTTCTCCTGGAGTGGAGGAAGACAACATATATATATATACTGCAATATATACTCAAGAAATAATGAGAAACAAGTCCATGCTCTAACTCACAAGAGTGCTCTCGCGAGCATGCAAACACACACATTCACACACTTTCTTTTTCTTTCTAAGACTCAGATATGGAAGAGAGTTGCAAAATATTTTAAAATTTTGGGTGAAACAAATGACTATGTATTTATAAATATTAAAAACACGTAAACATCAACATGCGACGTAGTCCTCTCAGAAATAACTTCCGGTGAGGTTCTTGAATTTTTTTTTCACGTGGTTGTCTTAATAACACTGTTTACTGTGACTTTCACTTTTAAGATTTGAATTATGTTATATGTCGGTCAGTTATAAGCGGAAACATCGAAGATTATCAACTTGTACGATGATACTTCATTCGTCACAACAGTATTTTAGACATGGACGAGACTTCATACGTCACAACGAGGGAAGTACGTGGGAAGACAATCGACAATAGAACGATAACATATTTCAACCAGTCATCGAAAAGACATTTCTTATCATCAAAAGCTTATCGTAATACGACTGAGAACTACATACCTATATTAAAATATGGCTGACTTTTTGTCAAAGCAATTTGACTTCTTTGAAGCTGTGTTAGTGGGGAGACAAACAATTCCTGTGTAGTCTACATTAGGACAATAAATAACACTCTCTGCGTGGTGTCTATGATGAGTAGAACTCAAGTACCAGTCGCCACACCGTCCCAGTGATGCAGCCATAAATCACATGAAGGGGAGTGTGTTTTTTGTCCGAGAATTGAAAGAGAAGATCAGCAGACAATTACTGTACCCGTGTTATTAACCTGGGTATACACTTATACTAAACTTCATAATCTCGAGTGTCGCAGGTCCCTCGGTGCAACGGTCGTGAAAGCCGTTCATCCATTTTACAGCTGCATTGTCCGATGACCGCACAATGACACACGTGAAACTGATGAAAATGCCACAGTCATTGTGGAGACATCATTAAAGGTTTCAACTCAGACGAACAATATCTTGCTGGAATTGTTGCATTGTCGTAGTCTTAATATGAAACGAGTTATTTTGGTGTTTGTTTTTCACTGTTTGCCAAACGACGAAGTTTGCTGACAGTTTGTTACGATTTTTGAAAAGTAGTTTTGTGTCTTTGGCACTGATGAAACATTAATGTTGGCTGTTAATTAAAAAAGTGATTCTGTGTTGTTAGCTTGCTGTTCGCTACTGTCCGGAAATGACGTGGAGACAACCGCCGTGCAGAGACGTGTGTGCTGTGGACCCACAATGACGATATCAGTAGAATATTTTCATTTACTTAAACTATTATTTTATCCTTGTTGCGTGTTTCGTCTATATACAGAAAATCAAGAAACTAAACTAATTATCTTTCGCAACGAAGGTCCCCTCCCTCACCCCCAAAGAAACTCATGATAGACAGCCCAGACATTTATATATATACATCCAGACCTCTGGACATCCGTTCTACCTATTCATAGGAAGATGGAGGTTTGAAACGATCGTTTTAATTTCACCAAGTCGGACTGCCGCAAGTGATCAACACCTCCTCCAGAAGATGCAGTTGCTGGACACCCTGTGAATTCCCACGAGAAAAAGACGAACAGGACCTGCAAGGGGAGGGAAAGGGGTTGGAGGAGAAGGACAAAGGCGCCATCGAGCGAGCGGGATGAGGAAGACGAGAGCGCGTGGTCTGCCCACCACGAGCGGTCCTCTCCAACCGCTGATATGAATATCGCGAATGGAGTAAACCAGTCCAGACTGGATTTTATTTACAGCATGATTGTTTTTACACTCCGATTTTTTTTTCTCTCTCTCTCTTGTCTTTATGATCCTGTGGCCTTGCGGCCTCTATATTTTATGTGTTTTATTTTTGACGAAAATTTAGGGAGGCTGGATCAGATCTTGCGTAAGATATGCTACATTAAACAATATTACACTCTCGAGTATTTTTATAGGATCAGACGATGACTGTTGATGGACGCAGAAAAAAAGTCAGCCGGTGCTGATGACCTGCAGAGCGAGAGTATCGTCTATCCCAGGTCAGGAGAGGTTGACACGGAGATAACTGCTGGAAACCATGCCAAAAAAGCTGCTCTTAACCTTTATTTATTGCAGATATTTGTGCTAATCATACAACTGAACATTTTTGTGTCTCTTTACCCAAAGAGTGCTAGGTACCCGTATGTTACACAATGCGCAGGACCAGGCGTTGGTGGGTAGGGGTGGGGGGAACCCCCGAAGGTTTTGAATGAATCGGGATTAAGAGGGGTTGATGGTATAACAAATTGGTGCAGGTCTCAGACAGATGGTTGATTTGGTATTTGTGCTTCCACCAGGCAGTGATTTCTTCTTATGTTAGGGGAGTGGGGAATGATGATAAGGTGCAGAAAGAAAGAACAAAACGGAAAATTCCCGAAAGAACCCATACTCCAAGAACTAGCCCTAAAAACTGAGGTCACACAAAAAAGATATTTGAGTCCACAACTAAAATGACTATCTCTCACTTCTGTTTTCTTGTGCCAGTCTTGTTAACATTTAAAGTAAGGACTAAGGAAGGACTACTGAATTCTTCGGTGTGACTTATGAAAAAGCCTGTGTGAGTAGACTGCAGCTGGCCACCAGAATGGGGGCGGGGGAACAACGAAAAAGGAAAAAAAAAGGCCGGAAGTATTGTTAATAAACTACTGTGCGCGTAGACGATTCTGGACAATTTGAAAAGGTCGTGTGGGAAAGGTCAAAGATCGTACAAGATAGGTCAGAGATCGTGGCGGATTGCCAGGATTATTTGTAACACTCATTGGTTTACAATTACTATCACTGCAGGTCAGAGACAGAATGGAATGTGACTAGGAGCAGCAACGAACGAATTCAACAAAGGAGGGCAGAAAGAAAAGAAAGAACAAAAACAAGAGGGAATGAGAACAAAGCAAAAACAGATAAAAATAAGGACACCCCGATGAGGGAGGGGGACGTAATTCATCTCATACAGCAACAGATGACTGGTCAAACTGCGCAACAAGAATGTGAAGGACGACATGCAGAAAAGCATCTGAATGCAAGGGACAGCACTCGCTCTGCAAGTTTAATAAAAGGAAGCAGTAAATTATATAAACGCCATCTACATACAGGAAAGGGGCAGATAATCCATTTCGTCGTTAGGTTAAATTTAAAAAAAAATACGCCACGCAGTTACTTGTGAGATTGGATAACTACGTCTTCAATCAAGGGAGAGAACCGGGAGGGTATTAGAGAGCTCCTACTGTGAAGACATTTTGGCTTTTTTTTTCTCCTCTGGTTTTTAAGATTAGCCTCTCATTTCATCCGAATTAAGTTAAAGCCTC
Source organism: Pomacea canaliculata (assembly GCF_003073045.1). Taxonomy (NCBI): domain Eukaryota; kingdom Metazoa; phylum Mollusca; class Gastropoda; order Architaenioglossa; family Ampullariidae; genus Pomacea; species Pomacea canaliculata. The sequence goes on from NC_037593.1 coordinate 7,004,624, forward strand.
GTGTCAAACACGAGCAAAGCCTATCACGATGCCCAAATTAAAATTCTCCAACGTCCACGTCTGACTCGATCCTCGTCTTCCTGGCGTGGGCCCGACATAGACATTGAGGTAGACTGGAGCCGCCAAGAGACCAGATCCGTCTCAAGGTCTCCTTCCTCGGAGCAGAAACAAAATAGGTAAACAGCCATTTAATTTCGAACCGAACTATCAAGAACATCTTCGGGGTGAACGTCGGTTTACAAACTTCTTGCCACGCAGGGATGTTTTTCCGGTAGCGGTGCTCTCCCCCTTCAAGCTGTTGTTTACAGATTCGCTGCCTCAGGCGTAAACATGCGCAGTTCGTCACACAGGTGCTGTATGCCACAACGAGGCTAGGAGGTGAAGACGTTGCCGCCATGTCTGGATATCTTGCTATCGCTTGTTGCTCTTTGATAACTCCAGGCTTGTCAACTCTCAAGTCGACATTTTTATGGCTTCCTGTGATGGTGACGAGCTGACATCTGGCAGCAATGAGTCTGAAGACTGAGTAAGCACATGTGTTGTGGTCTCTCTCTCTCTCTCTGTTAGTACCCATACTGGTCAAATATATTTGAACATGTGATCCTACTGAGGCACTGATGTTAACCAAGCACTGTGAAAAGTTATTATTATTTGGAAGTATAATTTACAGTCTCAGCTGTAACCATCACCTACAGTAGTCGCATTTGACCAAAGATGTGGACTAATTAAGGTAAAATAAAATAAAATCTTGTCTCTGACACCTTTATGAGACTTTATTTTCTTTTACTTAAATCTAATCGACACACCTCCTTGAAACGAGTATAAAAGCTGTTTAACCGTTAGTTTCTGGTTGGCATGGTATGTAGAAGGAAGGATGCACAAAAAAGTCAAGCCAAACAAATTGTACTAATAAATAAACACAGTTCAGAGAATTCTACAACCAGGATCCAACCATTGGATGTGAATGAGTGATGAATAAGTGTCTTTCTCTTTCTCTCATTCTCAGTACGGGTGGCGCGTAAACCTGGCAAAGACAGGATGAACATGGGAACAGAACATCGCCGTTTCCAGGTTTGGACGAGAAAACCTCCCTCCACACACTCAACAGCAATGGGAACCTGAATCATCAGGGTATGGGGCTAGCGGCGGAGGAAGAGTGATGATCCTCCCCTCCTAGGCAGACCTAACCACTTTCAGCTCTCTCTGGGGCACTTTTCCGATATTTTTTCATTGCCATTCAATCATTCGTATACACAAACGAAATATAAAGGTAAAAAAGACAGACCGAGAAAGAAATATTTTTGCTTAAAGCTTTCTCATGTTGTTATTTAACACATGCACATTCCTTGCTTAGGCAAGCTAGAGTTGTCCTTCCTGCAGCTTGTATAACCAGAATGTGTGACTGAGCGATCTTAGCTGATAAACTAAAAAGGGGAAAAGGACAAAGAAATTTTAACAGGAAAACATGAAGAAGTAATGTCTTTCGTGATAAGCCAGAGAGAGAGAGGAGGGAGACGGGTGGGATCAGGATACACGAGCGACACCTATCGGGGTTTTATTACTAAACTACTTTCGTCATCTCGGCGACAGATCTCTGTGGTCCTGTCATGGGTAATGACACCAGGCAGGGGCAGACATTCTCACACTGGATTTCACGGTCTGTGGGAGCAAACAGGGAACACACACACACAAACAATGCATGCGCGCGTGAACACAAACCCAAGCTCACACACACACACATACACACTGGATGCTCCTACACTGCATACACACACACTCTCTCTGAATAGATAAATATACACACACTCTCACAGACATACTGCATGCTTCCCCCCTCACATACACACAAGGTAAGACAAGGGCGTCGGCAGTGATCAAAGGACCGCTCACCTGCCCAGAAACTCACACGCAAAGCACTCAGCACGCTGTGCACCAGGTACATGTGGCCGCCAAGAACAAGTAAAGAAAGAAATCGTCCTGTGGGGCTGTACTCATGAAGCAGCTGTAGTGTTAACCCCCGGTTAGCTTTAACCGGAATGACTGCGGACTTCATCCAGGAGTAAGAGGCTGGCTAATAATTTAGTAGCAGGCACCTGCGGACGATCCACAGGTATGGTGGCTACAAAGGGCTTGGAAGGACTGTAGGTATATGGTATAGACACAGCATTTTAGGGGGAAGGGATTAAAGCTTGCTTCATGGCTATGGGCGCTGGGTTCAGTGTCTGTGGCTTGCAGTAAGGTCACCTTCCAGTGCCTGTAGTCCAGGTTGTGCTGATCTTTGTCTGGCAAACGTTCGCGAATTTTTTACACCTTTATCATTGCCCGATAAGCACTAATGCACTTGAATAAAGGCTAAACCCTGATTGTAGAAACAACAATAATGGTAGCTGAAGTTATTCATATAGAAAAACACACACATATATACACACACAGGTGCACATTCCTAGAAGACGATATCTCATATCTCACCTGTTTTTTCCCCAAATGCATCACACACGCTTACGGCCAGAAACATTAAACATAACTTGTTCTGTTGTTTGCAAGGAGGATGTGAGAATGAGAGAGATGCGTGTTAGGATGTGCACATAGACACCTGAACAAACGCAGGCACATACATGCATACTCGCGCGCGCACACTCCAATAACATAGATAAATACCTGATTTATGAAGGAAGGTAAGAGACGACGGAAAGAGAAAGACATGGCTTCCCCTTCCCACAGTCAGTGCATTAGACTCGCTGAACCACTTACACTACAGGAATTTTCCATTTGTTTACCATTGACGCCACTTACAAAGAAAAAAGCTCATTCTCTCTCTGTATCTCTCTCTCACACACACACACACATGGAGTCAGTTTCATTAGAACTCGGTCAAGCGTGCGAACTCACGGACACAAGGACCCACTCTTTCGCCAACTAAAAAAGAAAAACCACTGCAACTCCCAGGTGTCAATAGGTGTGCTTCTCCTAGTCACATCAGAACAGAAGGTGGAATAGATAAATGAACCACCACAAAGATCAAGCCTATCTCTGGCCAAGATCATGCCAGGCTTCCGCCAATACAATCTGGATGCCAAGGATGGCTTAGCAAGTACAAGAGAGCAGCCGACACACGCCTCGGACGACACTTCCAGTCATTGTTGCCACTCATGCCAATCAGACAATACTTAAGTTCAGCAGAGAATTTCAATGCTTGGAGAAAATACTACTTATGTGTTATGCAAAGTATTTCAAATCTTTTCCGACAATTCTTAGTTCCGCACAGGCTTGCAACTCTTTTTGAATAATTATTTCACTTAAAATTTATTTTTCAGACAATGCTTTACAGAACTGTCCTTCTTTTCGTACACAAGAAGACCTTCACGTGTTTCACACCTAATATTTAGTAATATATGAGAATTAAACCTTTTTCAGATAAAGTGAAGCAAACGAATGGTCCTTTAATGGTCCTTTTTTAAGAAAAGTATTGAGGCAGAATTTTAAGAAAAATCTTCTCGAGAAAATGACTAAAATCTGTAAAAATCCAGGAAAACTTTGGAAGCAGAGGACAGGCTGAGAAAAACAGAGAAAGTGGAAAAAGGAGAGAGAGACGTAGAAAGAATCAGTTTATTTTTAAAGATAAGGTGAATCTGAAATATAAAGACATAAAAATGTGACACCAAGGGGTTGTGGAGGAGGGCAGGAGGAGTTTTCTCCATCAGCTACAGTAGCGACCAAAATTCTTCACTGACCTTGGCAGAGCTGAGGTGCGAACACCAGGACACACGTTGCCAAGACCAAGTGTACGTCCATCGCGCGGTAGTAGCTCAGCTGTGGAGGAATAAAACTCTGTCAGGCTTTGTTCTCGCCTCGCTTCCTGGCTTCGAGCCTGCCTGCTTGTCTTCTGCGCCGGGGGTGACCGCAAGGTGGGCATAAAAACCGCCAGGGCACCACCGTGGGGCATGTCCTGCAACGTGGGGGAGGGAGGAGGAGGAGGAGGAAGGTGAAGGGGCGGAGCTGCGAGCGCGTCATCTGGCACGTGTGGGGGAGAGCGAGTGGGTTGGTGGTCGTGGACGGCTTCTTCGGCATCACAGCAGTGGAAAGTGTGTGTGTGTTGGGGCGGGTGGATGGGTGGAATGGAAGTCATAGGTGGTGGTGGTGGTGGTGGTGGGCGTCACGTTTACCGCTCGGTACCGCCAAGCCAGACGTCACGCAAGATGAGCAAGGTGAAACTAGGGAAGGGTGGCTTCCGCAAAGCTCGTATACACAGGCACGCGAACGAATCTGTTTTGTTTTTTTTTCTTTCATTCGCTTGCCTTCTCGTCGGAATCTACACGAGGAATCACACGTGAGTATGCTGGGGATGGTTGCTTGTGTTGGTCGGAGGGTGGATATAGGGGGATGGGTGGTGATGCCCCACTGAGCGCTGATGAGAACACACCACGTGACCGGCGAACCGTCAGATGAGACGGTGTGTGTGTGAACAGTTACGAAAAAATATTGTAATGATTGTTACGCGAAAGACAGATATCCTAGTCCTGTTTCGGTGTTGGTATGAATGTGTTAATGTGTATGAACACTCACCTCGTGAAGTATATTGATAGCTGATTGGATAGTTATTGGAAAAAAGTGATAACATTCTTAAGGACACCAGAAACTGTGTTTGGTTTTCCTGCGTGCAACCAGTTTTCAGGTGCTAGCCGCACAACCTTAAAAATTTAATCACTTTAACTCGGACTACTGCTCCCTTCAGCACACTCATTTAAAAAGGGTGGGTTCCATGAAAAACCGCGAAAGGACAAGATTTCTTACAGATGAGAGTGCAGCTAAGTGAGTAATTGTTTACTCGTCAAATTTAAGACTAGGATAACAAAAAAAAAAAAAAAAAAAAGGTGCATGTCGAGTTGATGTGATCACAGCGAGTTTTGTGGGATATGAACGCAGGGATGTGTAAGTAGATCGTCAGACGACACGAGATGCCAATTCTCCCTCGACAGTGAAATTCTCTAACAAAAATGCCATGGTAATGTCCGCGAATACATTTTGCGTTCAAATAAACTTTGAAAAATTAAATAAATTAACGGTTGTCAGCAGAAATTGAATAAGTATCCAACCACAATTCAATGTTTTAACTGAGAACTCGAGCAAACTTTCAGTCAATAGTTATTAAGACCTGTTCAATAATTTTGGCGATTTTCATAGTTTGAAGCCCACACCACTGAAAGAATTCGTCATTGTCTTACTTCATCATAGTTTCTTTGGTGTTGTTTGTAAACCTTCGAGTTCTTGTCCCTGAAACTGGTTGTAATAATCACGGTCTTTGATGTTAAAATCAGTTTTAGTCAGTTTAAAACAACTCCGAACTCCTTAGAAGAGAAAACAGATTGTAAACGTTGCTAAGACGCTCGTGAAACATTTAAATTACGGAAGAGACATTTTTTAGAATTTTTCTACATTTGCTTTTTTTTTTAAACAGTTCCAAGTTTTAGACACGTGTTATGCAACTGGCCCCAGAGTTATTTATGTCTCAGGACGGTTAAGACTGTAAAGGCTTAGAGAGAAAAGTGAAATTGAGCCCAAAGCAAGGAAACAGTTTATAAGTTTGACACAAAACTCACGATGGATTTTTACTCAATTTTTAACAATAATTCGTATTTCTGACGTCATTAAAAGCATTCGCCAATGCGAGAGCTTAAAGCATAAACTATATGAGATGTTGACCAATCAGCGAGCTGATATTTGAGGTCTTGACCTCATGACCAAACCCACGTGAGGAGTGCAAAACTTAAAGGCTTGTGTCAGGTGGACAGACAGCAGGCATTAGTTCCGTTTGAAAATTATTTTGCTCTCGGGTTAGCCTTTAAAAAAACTTAATGTGTGAGAGATTATATATGTAGAGAGAGAGAGTGTGTGAGAGAGAGAGAGAGAGGGAGGGAGGGAGGGAGATAAAGAAGATAGAGAGATATGACACGGCTTCTAAAGCTATATAACCGGAAAGGCATCCGGCCCTGTAAACTGTTTCATATAGAAGAGTAACAAAAGCAAAGATGTTCCACTTTTCCTGCGTTTATGAACAAGAGAGGATAAACTTACACCAATAACAATGTACCCATGCAGCTGACAATTATCCATACCAATATATAACTAACATATACATATATTCGTTTTGTCCAGTATATTCTACATTTGTTCATTAAGCACTGCATACTTATTCATCAATACCGCACAAGCAGACATACACAAGGTGGACTGGTTAATTAGTTTGGCAGAACGGTGATTCCACCTAGTGGCGATTTTGCACTACGGGGGGTGAGATAGGGATGATGGAGGATGGATGAAACTGGAGTGTCCTGAACCCAAACCTTCTGGATCTTACTACAGTGGTGACGACTCCATGTGCTTCTTATCATGTGAGTGAATCAAGAAAAAGTACTCCCAGTCTGACAAAATGCTGGAAAATTATTGCAAGATACATTATCACTGTATTTCCGGTGCCCTTTCCTGACCTTTTCTGTGCGCAGGGTGGTGGCTTTGTGTGGCGAAGCATCCTCTAACCGTTTGCAACTTAAAATGAGTTGCAGGCTTGGTAAAGTCATGTCGTGACTACACTTAAAGGTCCACTCACTTTTAAAGCATCGCACAGTTTCATTGAGCGGCCATTGCCTGCAATTCCTCCCCCACTTCCAAAATCAGATTTCCTCCGGGATTTGTTCTAAGCGAAAACACATCTGAGTATTTTGTAAAGTTTTGTATACATAATTTGTGGACAGATAAACAAAGAAAGAATTGCAATAATCGTTTTAATTTTAACTTCATCAATCAGTAATTCAATCACCAGTGTCGGAAATATCAGTTTGCCGTGCTCTACCTTTGGAAAGTAAATAAAACTGCTTTGAAGTAGAGGGGAAAAAAGTAGGGCTAATTATTTATAGATTAATTTATAGAATGTACTCTCCTACATCCTTTTATTTTCTCGGATGAAATGTGCTACCCCGGCAGGCATCGAGCAAAACGGTTGCCATGAACTGGCAGATACCTGCTGACACATCAATTAGAACATGAGAACTGCTTATTTACTTTCCAGGGAGGGTTAGGGAGGGTTCACTCTCGTCAGCCGATGCCGACTGCTCCAATGTCCTCAAATCGTTCTCACAATTACCACCCTAACTGCAGTGTGACGTCACGGCGAGTTTCGGGTGGGGAATGAGCTGACAGAGGGGGATATCGATGGGCTGGGTACACGAGAACTGTCTGCGTTCGCCTCAGCAGTGACGCCACCAGACGATCAAGATCAGCACCAAACAGCACCACCCTGGTTCTTTTTGATCGTTTCGGTGAATGCACTATTTGCGTTTTTCATTCTCTGCAATTCATTACTGCAGCACTTTTAAACCCTTTGTAAGCAGCAGACTTGGGCAAGGACCTCTCTTTATTGAGTCTTTTATGACGTGGGACACGCTCCTCGGGGAATCGTGACAGAACATGTCACAGGTGGGTGAGCAGGTATTCGAGAGATATCATTCAAGAACGTCATAGGTCTTTGGCAAGGTGGCTCCCTCTTTCGGGATTATTTTCTATTTTCTTTGTGGGTTTTTCTCAGTGTGAAAAGAAAAGAAATCGAATCGTTTTGCAACAGACTGTTTGGCAGAAAACCCTTTTCAGATTTGTATAAGTGTTACTGGCTGTGAAATGGGGATTTCGATCTTTGAGCTGTGGAATGTTATGCGTGAGGCACATGATGATGAATAGAATGAATAGTGTAGCCACCGAACCATCTAGATGTCTGTGTTGTGTGTGGAGTTATGTACCGGAGACCTCTATGTACTTAGCTTGTCGTCGAGCTTGAGGACTTACAACTAGTAGTGAGGGCTTTCTTCAGGTGCACCTATAGGGACTTGCCATGAGTTGCAAAGAGTTGCTCTTTGAGTAATTGGAAATCTTGGAAAACATGTTTTGACACCCGTCTATCTCTGTTAACGCCACGGTAATCAACCCCTCCCTTGCACTCTTCCTGTTCCTGAGATTTGACCTTACAGCATTAAAAAGATGACACCAGTAATCTCTTCTTTCTCTAACTCCTCCAAGAAATTCTGACTGTTCTGGATTCTCTTCTTATGTGACGGACGGCCCCAAAGGTCCACAAGGTGGCGCTGTGACTAAGGCAGCAGTTCCGTCCTGCGAGCCGTAACAGGCGTCTTCAGCCTGTCTTGAGGATGGTTTCTCCATCTTCCCTGCAGAATTTCATTCCGTATTGCTAGCCTTGCTCGACGATCTTTGGAACAGAACTTATTATGCATTTCAATTTTGCTATCTGCTCTCAAGCTCTTCTTTCCTGGCGTTTTGACCACCCTTTCATAGTCCAGCTCCAAACTACTCATGTTGCTCTTCTTCGTCGCAAATAAAAATATTGTCTTTATTTGGGACCCCGTCCATACTGGTATCCCTGGCAATGTTCGAGCGGACCAGGCCTCAAAGGCCGCTTGCCAGTCAAGGGTGTCATCCGACTGTAAATCTATTTTCAGTCCCTGTGGTAACCCCTGTGGAACTCTCTGGACCAGAATAAGTCTGATAACTCCACACCTCCAGGCTGTTCTGTGTGGCGGGGGGGGGGAGACCTATTTACTAGACTTAGGATGGAACACAACTGTCCACACCTTTTACGAGGCGAACCCTCATCAGTTTGTCCCTGGTGTCAGGAAAACGTTCTCAGTGAATGGAAAAAATTTCCATTTAAAGAAGCCTGTGTGCAACATCCTGTACCTTTGGTTTGTTGGGAAGTTCGTTGTTAAGAGACCGCACATACTTCATTGTCACCACTTTGTGAGGGCGGTGCCCATCTCCTTTCCTTCGATTCTTTTAACTTTCCCAACCCTTTGCGGAGTCAGGTACCCACGCCAAACCTGAGTCAACTGGGGAAAGGTCGCTGCCTGACATGGGTATCGAACCGGCTAGTATACACGCCTGTAGTGGCTATCCACTCCTTCAGCACGTGTACCTATGGTGGTCGAACAAGAAACTGATGGCGAAAGCTCAGGGTTGGAGTTTAGGGTTAGGGGTTTATTTAGAGTTAGTTTAGTGTTAGGCTTTAGGGTTGTATAGGGGTGGGGTTGGGCGAGATAAGGGTGTATTGTCGTTTCGTTTCTGACAGTTCAAAGTTAGAGTCATGCGTTGCAAGAACGCAAGATCTCTTCTCTTGCTAGCATTTAAAAAAAAATTTGTCTCACTTAAGACAGTTTTTGAGCCATTATAAATTTCCAGGTGGATGAACATTACTGTACTAGGTGCCTTTTATTGTGTCATTTCTAGGGCACGCGCGCGCACACACACACACACGCGCGCGCGCACGATGTCATGTGACCGAGTTTAGTAAGTGGTGATTGGCTAAAAGTACGCTGCCCTCTGCCTGATGCGTGAAGAAAAGGGTGGACGAATATGATGGGGGTAACGTTTTCTCGGGATCCTGAGTCGTTAGCCAACAAACACATCTTAGACTCCATCCGTGTGACGTGAGCAGTTGGCGGTTTCTCACGTTTCGTCATTCGAGACGCAGAAGGCGGCGAGGATGAAAGAGTAGGAGGTAGTAAAGACAGACCCGCCATTGTGGTCAGGGGTCGCACTTGAAACGAGAGCAGCCTGGCCTGCAACTTTCTGTTCTGCGCTGTCAGCTGTTCCAAAGACATCGTCAGGGACGATAATAATGTCGATGTTTGAGGGCTCACGTGTCTCGTCACGGTCAAATGTCGGGCGTCAGTATTTTGTAATAAACTGTAAGTCATGGCTTGAAAAAGAATTATGCTCCGAAATGATCTAAGAGGGTTAGTTATCAGATACGATGATGGTCTTTTGTTACCAGACGTGTAAGACTGGAAGAAAGACGATCACAGGAAGACTTTCCAGTTGACAAGCCGTGAAGTACGGTCCCTAGAGGCCATGCTTAACAAACATGGACACATGTTTGACCAAGTGTGGCCAAGTCTCTAGATAACCGACATGTAAATACTTTGCCACACTTGGTCAAATGTTTATCAACTGTGTCACGTGGTCTGGGGTGGCTTGTTGACAATCCAAAGGCCACTATGCACGTGTTTACATAGAGGTGTGGGGTAGACAACTATAGATGGTTACACGTGCAAGCGCGACCATGGCTTGTATTCATGGACGTCGGTTAAGCCTTAAAGCCGGTCACGTGACTAATCGTCGGTTAGCGCGAAGACGGCGTATTCACGGGCTCAAATCTGTGCAAACCGATGGCCCCTAACCGTGGTTAACTTAACAGTGGTGTCCACTTCCGTTAAGTCGTGAAACCGTCACCGATGGTTAAAGATGGCGGCGATTAATTTGCTCAGAGTGTGTTTTGAGGAGAGAGTTTTTCGCGAAAGGATTAGCCCTATTTATAAATACAATGATGCTGAGCTGTTGTGCAAATTAAGATTTAGCAGACATCGCATTCTCATTAAAACACCACATAAAATGTCAGTATAGATTGGGTAAACATCCACATCCAGACTCTGTGACTGAGATAGCGAAAACAATGCATAGTAGCATAGCAGTATTTGCTTTTTTTTACCAACATTATAAACATATCAAAGAAGAAAATAATCAGCTAGATTTTAGTGTGGAGATTTGTAACAGAATTGTTTGTTATTTTGCAGGTAGTCTGTGATGTGGACATGATATTTATTGACATGTTGCAGTGGCCTGGCATTGTGCACAATGCCAGTTCCTACAGAAATCTGGGATCTTCAATGCCATGGAGCAAAAGCACTTTACCAAACTTGCTCAAATGTTTATCGAATGGCATGTAAACACTGTGCTAAACTTGGTCCAATGTTTATAGGACCAACATAAACACTTTACCCAACTTCAACTTTTTATATAACCGACACGTAAACACTTTGACAAACGTGGTGAAACATTAGTCCAGACTTGACCATTAAGTAGTAGAGTTGTGCGTGCATGAGTTTGTGTGAATGTGTTTGAGTGTGTTAGTGTGTGTGTGTGTGTGCGCGCGCGTGTGATAGTGTTTATGTTTAGTGGTTATCCCATACTTGCTGACATGGACTCCATATTTTTTGTACAACACGTTCGCCATTGTATCAAGCAGAGCATGTTGTATGCACATATCCACACGCCCAAAAACCGACAAACAAACAAACAAACAAACAAACAAACAAACAAACAAACAAAACTAGAAAAAATATCAACTGGCGGATAAACTGACAGGCAAATAATAAATCCAACAAATAGACAAACAAAACTAACAAGCCAACAAACAAACAAACATCAACAAACAAACAAACTAGCAAACAACAAACAACTAAGCAAACAAGCAAAATACTAAACAAACTAATGAGCAGCGGAGATCAGGAGAGGGAAAGCACGCAGAAAGACAGAATGAGAGACTGGCATACATACATACAGCAGTATAGTCATGCATGACAAATATCTTATATGCACGCTAGCTAGCAGGACAGGCATTAGTCACAACACAGTTATGTAGTTAATTCATACAGCAATCGTATATTCACGCACGACACATTGTATGCACAACTACAACAGGCATTAGTCACAACACAGGTATGTATGTAATGCAGGCACGTTGCCATTACACACTTGTAAACAAACACTTCTATAAACTGCATCCTCATCTTGCACAGCCTGAACTAAACATAACTCACGTTCTCACGTGCCTCGGGCGATGACTCCTTTCTCTCCTCTCATCCCCTTTCTTCTAGTTCCCCCTTCCTCCTCCGCTTCTGTGTTTCTGCGCAGCTGTGAGGTTTTTTCTGCACCGCGCTTTATTCGTCCAAAGAAAAGCGTCCGGCCCATGTGCTGTCTTCAGATCGAAAACGCATTTATAAAGGAATACCAGACTATGTCTTCACACGAGGAGTCTAGAACTCTACATGACAACATTCCTTTGCATTAAAAGTGATTGCATTCATTTTTCCTGCGTCGACTGTTCGGGCTTCTCATTCGTTCCACACTGTAAAAATCATTTTTAAAAGCATACCAACCTTCATGCAACACCAACATGAACGGTGAATTCTTTAATATCGGTGCATGACTATCGTTTTCAGCAAATTTTCTTTTGGAAAGATTGGAATGCACTGTAAATGTGAGAAGGATAACTCTCTGTATTTATGCAAATGAGAATTTTCCTTTTTGATAACGCTTTGAACAAGCAAGCATTGTTACAATATGGGAATGTCTTGAACTAAATGAGGATAATTACCATTTAAGAACAGGTTACACGGGATGGGACATCATCAGAGACACAGTATGCTTAGTACGATGTAGTATAGAAAAGCAGTTTGAAAACTATTTAAAATATAAATAAATAACAGAAAACTAATGTATTGAAAAAATATAAATAATATTTAATTTAAATTTCTTATATAATGCATTTGTTCTCCAAACTATTCTTTGCAACTCCTTTGCATTAACATAACAAATTAGCACAAAACAAAATTGTGCATAGTGGTCGTTCACATAGACAATTCTTTCAACTACTGAGTACAGAAGGAGATGCAAACACCCGTGGTAGCCGGGTAGGACAATGCCTCAGGTGAATATTTGTGGCTTTTTTCTATGTTTGCGTCTTATTGCTCAAATCTTCATGTTCTCTGGTGCTTTTAAGTTTTGACACTTTTGTGTTTTCATACTTGTATGAGTGAAAATGAGCAGCGACCAAAATGAGATAAAACAAGCGCAGGAAAATGCTCTGTTGCAAACTGCATCATGATACCCACTCATTAAGTGCTTGATGAGAGGAAACGATTCTTCCTCCACGCCAAGCGCCGACCCCATCGCGTGCTTCATAACACGGATCACACAAACAAGTGTGCATCAGGTGAGGAAAACAAAGAGCAAATCGATAACAACTCCAGAAAACACCTGTGCACCTGCGGTAGACGTTACACAAGATGGCTGACAGATGACAGATTGAGGTCGGTGCACAGGTGAGCAGAACGCGGTCATCAGACTCTCCCGAGAATCTCTCTAATAAAATTATTTCAACAGAAAAAATACAAATCCGTGTCTCTGAAGATTTCTGTCTGCCCATTAGCATTTAAATTACTGTTGAATACGGATAATTGTCGTAAAAAGTAATTTCATTTAAAGCTTTACTGTAGTGTCAAACTTTTCATTTAGTGGCTATATAAGCCCAGGGGCCATTTTTAGCCATAACACCAGATAATAATAAACACAATAACAATCTCACATGCGCGAAAGATGGTGCCAATATGGCAAAATACATAAATGAATACACTATATTAAAAATACAGAGAAAAACTACTTAAACAGTGATAATAGAATTCGAATAAATTTGCAGAAATTATTCAATATACTTAAAGATTTAAAATTCATCAGCCGGTGAAGTTTACATTTGTTTGGATGATGCACACAGCACTTTCCTACATATATTTAAAAAAAGGTGAAGAGTACAAGATTTAGCACAAGAAACTATGTTCCCAAACATGGGTGAATATCCACCTTCCACTCTAGAGACACATGCTGACAAACACCACCAATCCTAGAAAAAGAGAAAACCACAGACGTCAGGATTGTACATGGATATGTTTTAGTTGCATAGTCTTCAGGCAAAGGCAGAGCTGGGACCATAATTATGTTCATAAATTTATTTGTAGACAATTGTTACCTCACGAGTTGAATTTTCTTCTACGCATAGTGACATTTTCACCTGTGTATCATTAGAATGGAGGACAGTTGTCTACTCACACTAGGGAAATATTTCCTCAATCCAGTAATTCTAAACGTATTTTTAACCCATACTTGACCTGAAAGACAGTTAAGCCAGATTGTGGACGAAATTAGAAGCAGTCTAATTACAAGCACTTAAGACTCCAGGACTGAGTTCAGTTACACACGACACCTCAAAGCCTATTTTTCTCCGAGGTGCAAGGCACCCGATATCACCTAAACTTTTAACTCTCCGGCGTCTGGTCGGCGAAAACATGAAAGGTAAGAAGACCTCCGCTCTTGGAAATTCGGAGTCAAAGTCGTGTGAAGGAGCTAGGTTTGAGTTGTGTGTAAGTGTGAAAATAAACATGAACTATCATCTCGGGGTGAGTGGAGGAGAAGGCGGACGATTTTGTTTCGCCTGCTAAGAGTTTCATAAATATCTTTAGTCTGAAAGAAGTAGGTGCCCAGACAAGGTTAAAGTTCTTGTGTTCTTTGAAAGCTCTGACCTTGTTGGTGTCTTTGCCCACCGTTGTTTTTGCCAGTGGCTGTAATTAAGCCCAGTTATTTATATAAATGTAAGACACTGAAGAAACTCTGACAGTTCACCGGTTATGAGTACACAAAATGACAAACCAGAGATGGAGAGATTTGTAGGTAAATCGAGTCAAAGAGGGACAAGTTCAGAGGAATGTCACTGAGAGAGTTATAAAGAAGATGGCGGACGAAGACTGTTGTCTTCCAGCTCACTCGGTTATTAGAGAGAAACTCTTTTCGCTTATATATGACGTCTTTTTCTGCTTCAAGTGACGTAGGGCAAATGACGCACACATGACATCAGACACAAGACACCGTTCATACGCGAGACAATACGAGACTCATCACAACTCATTACAATATTAGATACCAAATAGATAATTATAGACAAAGTGAAATGTTTATATTTATAGGCTAATGGAAAAAATAAAAGCCGTATATTCATATTTTGTCATTTTATTCATTAACGACCTTCTGTCTGTCCATTAGCGTTTAAATCACTGTCGAAAACGGGTAAAGCATGATGTCGGAATATAAGTAATTTCATTTAAAGGTGTACTATACTGCCAAGCTTTTTTGTAATGACTTAGCAGAATTCAGCCACAAGACACTTTGTCTCCGATATTTTTTTTTTTTTTTTTTTTTTTTTTGTGTAGGCATTCATCTTAATTATTTATAAAATTCTGTGTAATACATGTTTGGATAGTCAAGGAATATACATGTATTTTAGTGCTTTCATTTCCTCCGAAAACTGAGCTTTGCAATGTCACGTGCAGCCGGGTACCTATACCCGAGATGAAATAGTTGCACCGAGACAGGAAACTATTTTGTTGTACTCCAAAACTGAATTGATTGTTCTTATCGTCACATCAGCATACTTCAAATGTTACTAGACTTGATCTTTCTGGCTTACATAATACAATAGTAAATCACTTAATATATCTCCGAGCGCTTCCCTAGTCCAGCTTGAAGTGTTGTATCATCATGACTGTCCTACTTGCAAAGATAAAAAGGTCTTTAAATCAGTTTTTTTCGACTAGCATGTGTCTTCTTCTTATTTCATCTCAGATCTCAAGAGGTGTGCTACATAGCTGAGGATACGTGGGAATTTATATATGTGTGAGGAAAGAAAGGAAAGAAGATGGAGAGAAGAAATGAAAGAAAAAGATGAAAGAAGGGTTAAATAGAAAGGAAAGAATAAGAAAAAATAAGAGAAAGAGAAAGAAGAAAGGAAGGAAAGATAAAAGAGGTAAAAAAGAAAAGAACGAAAGATGATAAAAAAGAATAAAGGAGGAAAAAATGAAGAAAGACGTTTAGAATTTGAAAAAGACCCTGAGACATATATCAAAATTCTTTGTGGCAGTTAAATGTAAGCTTTTATTTAGCTTGAAAAGATTGCCAAATTCCCTTTCTCTAATAAATTGGACACGCCAGTCCTCAGAGACAGGAATTTATTTATCCCTGTCTTACACTTTCATTTCTCTCACAGCTTCTGCTCTTAACCTCTCCACTGCTCCTCCATCAACCCTCCCTGGTCGTTCAACAGTTATCATTCCTTTCTTTCCAAAGTATATCAGCGGCAGGTCTTCTGCACTCCGCTGCTCTTTGGGGGGAAAGGTTGACTGCTCTGGTGCTCTTGTGGAGGAGAAAGTGGAGCAGCAAAGTGCAAAGTCCAGTTATGAGCGTTTACAAGTACAGTCAAATCTCCCTACTATGCCACCTACCGGGACCGAGCAAAAGTGGCATAGTAGGGAGAGTGGCATAGTAGAGAGGGTTCGTAAAAACGGCTTTATTTGCTCAAGTTACCCGTCAGTCCAAAGCAGGGGTGGGCAATTAATTTTCCCAAGGGACCGCATGAGACATTGGGATGGTTTTAGAGGGCCGGACTAATATAGTTAACTCAGTTTTACCCAATACTGTATATATAGTATATATACTGGCGGGCGGGCCGGTCAGAGACAGGAGGCCTTTGCCCAGGTCTGGTCCAAAGCTCTCAAGAATCGTCGGCTTCGCTAGCTGTCTCCTCTCATTCTCCCCCTCACCTCTTCATCCTCCACCCCTCCCAACCACATCCGCGCACCTGAATCCTGTCGCTAGTCGACTCCCTCATACCTTCCCTCTGTCACGTGGCTGTCACCCGGCTAGCGACCACCCCCCCCCCCACATTGCCAGCCTCCACCCTCCCTGTGTGCGTGCTATGTTCCATCCACCTAACTGCGATGTCCCACACTACCATACAGTTTAGTAATCGAGCACTGCGCGGAATTTTACAACTTGTGTCTTGTAACAGTCACAAAAAAAGTGGCATAGTAGGGAGAGTAGGGGTGGCATAGTAAATTTTTTTTTACATTGAATTTATAGTCGGGACCGAGCAAAAGTGGCATAATACCGAGAGTGGCATAGTAGAGGGGTGGCATAGTAGGGAGATTTGACTGTAGCTCTGGAGTGGGGATTACTGCATATGTGTCATTAAGTTAATAATAATAATTATTATCATCAATCATAATTAATAATCATCATCCAGGTATTTGCATCATAAATAGCGAAAAATTTATACAATATTTTGCGGAGATGCATGTATGTTTGAAGTCATCTACATGCATGCTTGGTGGAATCATCTTCGTAAATCTCCCCCATATGGGCTTAATATTAAGATATAATTTGTATTACATTCTTGAATGTATAATCAAGGATGGGCTTAGTTTTAAGGGACTAGCTGACGACGACGATGATAGAATTTTTAGTTTTTCGTGCCGAGGTTGTAAACAGTTTAACACGCAACGAGGCACACAATTAATCGTCTGAGCACATAATTCGTCGCCCACGATGTGTCTTCAAGTGCGACTCTCTAGTGTGAATCAGCCTAGCACTAACTGCCTACAGCGAATCATCTTCACATTAGTGAAGTACCAGCGGCGAGGTGAACAAGAGTGTGGCGTGCCATCCAGTCCCATGACCCCACGCCATTGTTGACCCCGAGGCGTGTCTGTGCCAGACTATCAATCCCGTGATTGCTCAGATGCCGGCACAAAATGTCCGTGCTGCCATCCGACGGGGAAAAAAAAATTCAAAGTAACCCGAGGGAGCCATGGAGTCACGAAGTGACTGATTAGTGAAGTGGGGGAATCATCTGTCGCCATAAAACATCAACAACAGCAACAACATCTGTTGGTGACGCTGCAGCAGGTATCTCGGAGTGCGGCCATAACGCCGCCCTAAAGGTTATTTAAGTGCACGTCTGGGTGTGTCTGTGCATACTATCTGCACAGCACGACCTCCGGTGTAATATGTTTGATCTTTGAACTTACAACCAACCCCGAGGATTAGAAAATGTGCGTTTCGTCTTAAAGGGAGGCCTGCGATTTGCGCTCCAAGCTTAAAGTCAAGACTGGGGCTGACAATGTAAGCACTCTCGTCTTTAAAGCTATTTTGCTGTTCAAATATTTATCATAATCTTCATTAAAATATATTCTGGTTAAAAATGCGCGCAGTTTAATCTACAAGACAGACCCGTGGCTTGAAAAGTATTGGCATTACTCATTCTCGCGGTACACACAGACTTTTTTAAATAGAGTTTTTTTTTCCTTTAATGTGAATACCGTGTCCTTATTCATAAAATGCTTGGATTTGTGATGTGGACCCCAATGCGTTGGTCTGGTTGGAGACGAGACCCAAAGGTCCTTTGTCCCGATGGTCACTCGAGAAGGTTAAACACTTCTCCTGTTGGCGTTTGGGCGTGAGAACGAAACGAGTGTTCACCTTCAGCAAGCACTGTTGTGACTGTCTGGAGCCCCCTAGCGGCCAACGTCTTCACCCCCTTCCTACTCCCCGCAAATTAGCAACTCCGCAGATTAGCCGCATGGGATTTTTTATCTTAATTGCTCCAGGCATTTGTTCTTGGCTGTGCATGGAGCAGACGACCTTACAATCTAGCAGAATATCAGCGGGAGGCAACATTCCTTGCCCCCCACCCAACTTTGTAAATGAGCAAAGCAGCGGGTTCAGAAACTTCAAAAAATGTAATCCTTGTTAAAACTGCATAATTATACAGAGAACGTTAAACCCTCTGGTGGTTTCTCAGATTAGTGGTGAAAATAATTAGACCGGTTGGGTTGGTTGTTTTAGTGTTACGCAGTGCCAGACAGTAAGGCTCTATCATGCCGAGAGAGAGAGTTACATTACATTGAAAGAGTGAAGAATAAGACTCCCAGGTGATAGAATAACACCAGCACCGCTAGCAATGTAAGCAAATATGAAGAAAAAAGGCAAGATAAAAAGGGAAATAATGTGTTTAAAAAAGTGTGCTGTGACCTAAAATGCTACCATTAAACCAAAGGTTGTAATTAAAACCAAAACCCCAAATTCCTACAATCTTTGAAAATGAAAACATAGCTACCAACTTGGCGAACACTCACTCTGGATGCCAGGACAAGTAACTAAAACATTTCAAACAGGGATAAGATAAGCGAGGTTTAGTGGGTTTTGATGGCGATGTTTTTGTTTTTATTTTCTGTCAGGGGTGTACTTTATTTGCTTTGTGGAGATTTTGTAGTGTTGCTGATTGGTGTGGGTTGTGTTGACTGCCTGAGAGTAGCAGGTGGAGAGTGGAATGGAACCCTCAGAGAAGTCTCACGACGTCTTTGTTTGGATAGAGATAGAAATGAATTTTTGGTTCAGGACAACGGCCGAGTAGGAGGTGGAACCTGACACAGAAGTCACTCTTCAGGAGCTACCCACTACACGACATCATTGTAAGAGACGACAGATTCCGTGAGTACGCGTTCAATGGCTGCCTCTTCCTTCCTTCCTTCTTTGGAAGATGTGACAACCGTTACAATCTGCACCCTGGACGCTCAAAGAGCATTTCCCTGCATCATGGCAAACTCTACAGGTGGACCTGAAGAAAGCACTCACTACTAGTTCTAAAACGTCAAGCTCGACGACAAGCAGTTGATCCAGGTCCCCGGATCATAACTCCACACACAACACAGACATCTAGCTGGTTCGGTGGCTACACTGTTCATTCTATTCATCATCATGTGCCTCGCTCATAACATTCAACAGCTCAAAGATCCAAATCCCCATTACACAGCCAGTAACACTTATACAAATCTGAAAAGGGTTTTCTGTCAAACCTGCTTACCTGGCCAAGGATTCGATTTCTTTTCTTTTCACACTGAGAAAAACCCACAAAGAAAATAGCAAATAATCCGGAAAGAGGGAACCAGCTTGCCAAAGCACGAAGAGGTTATTGGATGACATCTGACCCATACCTCGCCTGCTCAGCCACCTGTGACATGTTCTGTCACAAATCCCTGAGGAGCGTGTCCTACTTCATCAAAGACTCAGTAAAGAGAGGTTCGTGCCCAAGCCTGCTGCTTACAAAGAGTTTTTTAAAGGTGCTGCAGTGATGAATTGCAAAGAATGAAAAACGCAAATAGTGCATTCACCGAAACAATCAAAACCGCTAAAAAGAACAAAAAACAAAAACAAAAACAAAACAAAACAAACAACAACAAAACAACAAACAAACAAACAAACTGCTAAATCTGAACACCTACCTCTGCGTTTTGGGATTTCCGCGGCTCTGACTGTTGCCAGCACAATCAGGATCAGGATCAGGATGATGACTCCCATTGTCTTTGTGACTTTCTTTCCTCTGAGCGTCTCTGCTTGCATCGAAGATTCCCAGGGTGGTGCTGTTTGGTGCTGATCTTGATCGTCTGGTGGCGTCACTTTAATACTGAGGCGAACTCAGACAGTTCTCGTGTACCCAGCCCATCGATATCCCCCTCTGTCAGCTCATTCCCCACCCGAAACTCGCCGTGACGTCACGCTGCAGTTAGGGTGGTAATTGTGAGAACGATTTGAGGACATTGGAGCAGTCGGCATCGGCCAACAAACGAACTTTGCGGGTGCAGAGCTGACGAGAGTAAACGCTCCCTAACCCTCCCTAACCCTCCCTGCCCTCCCCCATGATGCTCTCACGTCAATGTGGTGCGAAGCAAGCCGATATTTTTGTCAGCTTTCGATATTCATGAAAACTCATGAGGCGTGTCCGTAACACTCACGCACGCGCACACCCATAGGCACCCGCCGGAAACATACGTATGCACATATAAGCACACGCTTTTATGCACTCACGAGCGAACAAACAAACAAACAAACAACACTGAATCTTGTCCATTTATTTTCCATCTACATGCGCAGTTTTTTCGTCGGCTTCCCCTTTGCCTCCCTTGCCTACGACTGATATCGTGTTGTTTTTCATCCCTATAGCAACCGTTGTTTACTTTCGTGATAACACTGAGCTGCCCATTATTTCATGCACCTTTGTGGGGTCGATGACAACGCACTTTAAGATGCCACGCTTATGTAAGAGAACTCTATGGAAGGTAAATAAGCAGCTCTCAAGTTCTAATTGATGTGTCAGCAGGTATCTGCCAGTTCATGGCAACCGTTTTGCTCGATGCCTGCCGGGGTAGCACATTTCATCCGAGAAAATAAAAGGATATAGGAGAGTACATTCTATAAATTAATCTATAAATAATTTGCTCTACTTTTTTCCCCTCTACTTCAAAGCAGTTTTATTTACTTTCCAAAGGGAGTGCACGGCAAACTGATATTTCCGACACTGGTGATTGAATTACTGATTGATGAAGTTAAAATTAAAACGATTATTGCAATTCTTTCTGTGTTTATCTGTCCACAAATTATGTATACAAAACTTTACAAAATACTCAGATGTGTTTTCGCTTAGAACAAATCCCGGAGGAAATCTGATTTTGGAAGTGGGGGAGGAATTGCAGGCAATCGACGCTCCATGAAACTTTGCGAGGCTTTAAAAGTGAGTGGAGCTTTAAGTGTAGTCACGACAATGGAACTAACTGGACAGGACAGATCATGTGACTTGCCCAATACAAACTTTACAAACCTCGGCTGTATGATTGATTGATTGATTGATTGATTGATTGATTGATTGATTGGACGAAACTGTTAGTCCTACGTCTTGTCAATAATTTCCTAGAAGATTTTGTACATCCGAGGTACAGAGTGCAGGCAACTCCTATTCCGCAAACAACAGCCAGTACACAAAGGGCGTAGTGACGTAAGGTTATGACAACTGTTGTGCCAGCATCGCCAGATCCACCGACAACCAATCACCGTCGCCGAGCACAGCAAGATGTCGGATCTTTCTGGAAATAGTCCAATAATCAAATAAGCGACACACGATTCTAGCTGCAGGCGTGAAGTGTCGAAAAGTATCGTGACTCAGTGATCTACATTTTTCTCTTGGCATCCTGGCATTTCTGTACATCACATCTGTCTCTTCCGACCTCAAAAGATGAAAGAAGAATAATAATAGAATACAAAAACAAGCCAATAAATTGGGTAGAAGCACACAATGGGTATGGACCCCTCCTTCCCCTCATCAAAAGTAGAGTAACATCAGCAGCCAAGAGGATGAAATCTGTGCTGTCTCTGGGTTCATACACATGGAGTAGAGGTAAGGTTACCTCGAGGTTAGCTATAGTCCCGAAGCTGCAGGTTTGCTAGAGTTAAAGGCATTGAGCTGAAGTAAACCAAACCCTAAGGATTTGCCAAGGCGACTTTTAAGTACGCGACATGAAAGCGGGCCCCGAGACACTCACCGTCCCGATTTAACATATTTATGTAAGCTCAAATGACAGAATCGATGAAAGGAGAACTGTTGACGAGACGTAAACTTAATGACATCTCTGAAGGTCCTGCCGACCTGCTGGCAGACATTTGGCATTTGGAATGTTCTACTTTTTCCCCATCAAAAAAATTACTCTACTTTTTATTAGTGCGTACCTATCATGCGACAAGATGGTGTTTTCGACACTTGTGACTGAGAAGGACTTTTAAACAAGAAAAAAACTGGATATAAGTCTAGGTAAGTCATTTTTCCGCACTTGTAAGTATGAGCAGACCTGCTAGAGAAACTGTATCTGATAATGTCACTTCTTGCCTAATACCTACTCAATCTCTCTTCCCTGTTCTCAGGTAATCAGAGCGATTTAACCCTGAGCTTTATTTAAAACTCGCAGGAGTAGAAAGTAAACAAATCGTCAAAATACTATTTCCTGAAGTCAGGAGAAGTAGCACACATCAGTTGTCAGCATAGTCTACAAACATCTCTAGCACTAACCCTAACACAATCATCAAACCTGTTAGGTCACAGATAGTTAATTAACTTATGTTTATACTCACCCTTTGGCGAGTATTAGAAAACGGAGACATGCTAGCTTATGTTCTCTGTGTTGTTGACCTCTTTAGATGTTTTGTAGACATGAATGTCGCTGTCATTGTCTTGTTATTGTCATTGGAAATTTCAAGATCTTTCATAGTGCCTAGATACGAGCAAATAACAGAGAAGAAATGAAAAAGAGGGACTGAATCTTGGTTACGTGTCCATTACTGCATAACAACGACAACTACAAGAACACCAATGTGAGCTGCAGGAAACAGTGATAACCATCAACAGACAGTTACAAAAATTTAATTTGTCAAAACACATTTTGTCCTCATTGGTTATATTGAGCGCAGGCGTGTGTGTGTGTGCACACGTTCCTGTATGAATGCGTGTATGTATGTATGCGTGCATGCATGCATCGATGTGTGTGTTTGTGCTTTTCTTTGAATAATAATAGTAATAAGCACACGTCCTCCACTTTGGAGGTGAAAGCACACCACAAACATTTGCACAGCTGTACGGCAACGACCAGTCCCAGAACATTTTTCATTTTTACGCTCTGCCTGCATCTCGCCTGATGGAGAGCAATAGGGGATGGGATGGGGGTGGGGAGGGAGCATAATCAACGAGCTGCCTGCGAGCAGGATTAGAAAACTTTTTTTTTAAAGAACCGACTCCTCCCGTTGACCTTTAACCTCGCGTGACGTAGGCGTGCACTTAATAGACGTTCTCGCCGCGCGACGATCAATGCAGGAGGCAAGATAAATATTGGATGTCCGTAAGTGTCATCGTCGTCAGCATCGCAAACACGCAGCAACACCAAAGGAGGTCGCAGTGATCATATGCTCGATCGTTTTTAGCGATTTCTGCCACGGGGGTCGTCTTCAGGTGACATTCATTTGCCATCAACTCCTTTTGTCCTCCTCCCTCTTCCCTCCTGCTGCCGTTATCGTCACGATGACAACAGCGTAAATGTTCTGCTTTCGTTTTCTTTCTTTGTATCGCATGCTGCTGCTACTCTGTGTGTGTGTGTGAGAGAGAAAGTTTTTCAATTCCTTCTTTGAATCGCCAGGAATCCCAACTGTGTATTACATTCATGGTCCGATTGAATCATCGTTGCACCACATCTCACGGAGCAGCGGTTAGCTCCTTCAAAGAGGAGATTTCCATTTGATAACGAGGTCGCTCCCGTGCAAGCCTAATTATACCCCCCACCCCCGCTTCCCCTCCCACCTCCAAAAAATCTACCTAGAGTCATTTCTGGGGGTTCGTGTTGACGATGAATTGATAATCACTTTGATAGTCCACTTAATGAGTACTTCTGTGTGGACAACAGTTCACCTGTGTATGTGTCCTCGCGATTACACACACACTGAACAGGAGAGAGTTGAACTAAGCAGACAGTTGTGTACCTTTAATGAACTGCCTTTAATGAATAGTGATAATAATTTTTTTGTTTGGCATTCATTTAAAATTTACTGAGCCTTGTAAAGTCCCGTTAACAAATTTGAAGCTCTGCCCAGTTTTGATGAGAACATTTGTTAATTAGAGCGCCCCTAAATGAACTAAATATTCCAATTTTTGTCTGACAATTTTGCAGAATTTTATTTTCCCCTGAACACCCAGTCCCAGGTTAACTGTCACTCGAGCGGTTTTCTGTCGGATGGCCTAACAGTGCTCAAGCTCAAAGGGGAACAACTCAGTAAGGTTGTGAAAGATTGCGGTAGCCTCCCATATACCATCAAACGTTAGTACGAGCGTCCTGGCTCATCATTCAAAAAAAAAAAAAAAAAAAAATTCCTTATAAATTCAGTGACTTTTAAGATGGAAAGAATGAGGCCTAGGAGATTCACCAAGGATTTAAACACGAGCCTATGTGTAGCAGAACAGTCCTCAACCAACACTCCGACACGTTTCTCTGGATATCAGATTTTGTTATTTATTTGATTTTCATATCTTCGTGTATTTTCAAACATATTTGACTTCTTGAAAATACAGCTTCACAATGATATTCAAGTGCATTTCTTACCCTTTACACTCAGTTTCTTATGACAACGTTTCAAGTCAGTGCGCGTCGGGAATATCCCAGATGCTCATCATTGCTGGTGATCTGTTTGTATACCCAATGATCTCAATTTTATTTAATTGTGTACATAAAAGTGAAGGATTCCATCAGAAAAATATCGAGTATTTATATACATGTAGAAAAATTAGCCCAACCCTCTTTTTTGGTACCTGTTTGTGCCGGATTAATTAGGAAATTTTCCTGTTTTTTTCAGTCACCGACCAGAATGGGGACGGAAGTAACAATATTCAAAGCAGAGAGTACTATCCACCCTTTCATTAAACCTATGAAGGATGCGGTTACCTATTAATAAACATCTAAATTGTCATGTTGGTTAAAAAAAAGCAAAACAAAAAAAAAAAACAAAAAACAAAAAAAAAAAAACCAACAATTAAAAAGCTAATTCACTGAAATAAATTATTAGCTCTTGCGGATTTCTTCATTTCCCTTTCCTACCTCAGCAGACCACCAGCATCTTGTACGAACTTAGTCATTACCAAAACATGAGGTAGGTTTAGCTCTTATGTATACTTATATATTTACAGTTGCACTATTTTGTTATGCCTGAAAAACAAGAAAAATATGTTACCAATGTACTGCCACCAGAAAGGAAGATATCATTCGTGATGGCAGGGTGGTGACAAAGTGGCCCACAAGGGGTCTGGCCCCCTTCTGTCAAGGATCAAGATTTAGCTCGGCCGTAAAGTCTGTTTTAGCTCATCAAGGTCCCAATTTTTCACTGTAAGTTTTCAGAATTTTTTTGCCTCAGTCAGAACACAGTCCTTCAGAGCTCACAATTCTTCTCAAACTCACTAATGTTTGCTTCTTTTGAAAACACATGTATAAACTTTAGACAAGTTAAAGGAGAATGTCTGTATGACGTTTGCCTTCTTCTCAACTCCTCACATGTCCCCCAAAAATATGATCCACCTTACTAGCCACATTCCCTGCTTACATTGTCGCTGACGCATACTTATTTATTTTGGTGATTTTAAGACAAACTGAGGAGAATGGTCATCTATGAGTCGTCAGGAAGAGATTTACTTTTTTGGAAACTGAAATCATGTCAAACCTTTATCACAGTTGTTGTGTCAAGACTTGCTTGAATACTTTCCGAAACTGGATTGAACCATTTCTCGAGGGTTTTCTTCCTCATCCAATTTCTGAACTACTCTCTCGCCCAGTTCTTGACCTCCTTCGTCCAGTTCTTGACCTACTCCCTCGGCCAATGCTTGACCTTCTCTCTCGTCCAATTCTTGTCCTACTCCCTCGTCCAATGCCTGACCTTCTCTCTCTTTCAGTTCTTGACCTACTCCCTCGTCCAATTCTTGTCCTACTCCCTCGTCCAATCCCTGACCTGCTCCTTTGTTCAATTTCTGACCTACTTCATCGTTCCTTTCCTGACCTAGGGTTGCATAAGGCTGCAGGCAGTTGCACCTGTTGCCACGGGAGACGCTTGGAAGCCGTCGACTAGCGTAGCGGTCGTAATCATCGTAGTCCACCAGCTGAATGTTCACCAAGTCGATCCACTCCATTTCAAGAACAGGGGGGGACTCAACAGGAGCCCTTCTCTCGACACCCACCGGGGGTAATCGGTAACGTTTGTTGTAGCCGGGGTCTAGCTGTGACGTCGGTGTTGCTGGATACGGTCTCGCCATCTTGCCAGCTTGTATCAGGTCACCCAACAGCTTCGTCTTGGTTGCCATGACGTGATGCTTACTTGAAGGTCCACTGCTTTCAAACGCTGTCTTGAATCTCGTCGTTTCTCTGTGCAAAGAGAGCTTGTTCAGAGTCTGCAACCTAGGCAAGCGTTCTGTCTCGGAAACTTCCCTCGGCGTCGATGGAGATCCATTCTCCATGCAACGATCCACAGCCTGGTTCTTCCGTTTCTCATGTACAGCTCCTCTTTTCTGCAGACCATTGGTGGCGAGCTTGCATGTGGCGACAGTCAAGGGAGGTAAACACCCATCAGATTTGACTTGCCCCTCATCCTCTTTTTTGACTTCCACGCT
Source organism: Pomacea canaliculata (assembly GCF_003073045.1). Lineage (NCBI taxonomy): Eukaryota > Metazoa > Mollusca > Gastropoda > Architaenioglossa > Ampullariidae > Pomacea > Pomacea canaliculata. The sequence goes on from NC_037593.1 coordinate 7,031,139, forward strand.
GTCACTGGACGAAGGGGAGGGACTGGAGGACTTGCGGTCTCTCAGGTGACCAGTAGACACTCTCCGCAGCAGAGGCAGCAGCTCACCTATCCTAGTCTCGCCAGCACTTTCATCTTTTTTTAAGTTGCTCAAGCGAAATGGTACTGGCAGCTGCTTCACCTGGAAAAAAAACCCCAGACTGGAACAACATATTTAGCAACTACTCAGAACCATAGGAAAGCAACGAAAAAGTCTGTATACAAACTAAAACACCCACTATTGTTCATGTACCCGTTCCTTTCAGTTTTTCCATCAACATTCTACAAGTCTCTCCTTGACAACTTACAAACACTCTTTCACTCTTTCACTCTTTCCACACTCTGGTCCTGCCAAACAAACCCAAATCCAGACTGACATAAGCACCTCCGAACATTTGTGACCTAGTGATCTTTGCCCTTTATGTCCAGGCTCAACAACATTAAGTAAGCTATTAGAAAAGTGGTTATTCAACTGTAACACCCTCAGACCCAATATCATACAGTGTCGTAAGATGCCCGGCTTTAGGGGCTGGGGATGGTGCGGGTGTGGGGTGTGTGTGTGTGAGGCATACTCCATGCTGACAGTGAACGATTTTCACAGTCACACATTACGGATTAAGTATGGGGTACACACACACGGGTACACGGTGGAAATGTCACAACATATATATATTTTTTTATTGTTCTGTTACTCTCGTAAATAAAGATTTGTGCAAAAAAAAAAAAAAAACCCCAACAAAACAAAACAAAAAACAAAAACAACAACAACAACAACAAACCAACAAAACAAAACAAAAAACAACAACAACAACAACAACAACAAAAGAAAAGAAATTTGTGGTTTCAAAATAATAATTCGATAACACAGAATCAGCTCTCCCGTGTGGTCTAGTGGCTAGGATTTCTGGCTTTCACCCAGGCGGCCCGGGTTCGATTCCCGGCACGGGAAAAAGTTTTCTTGAATTTTATTAAAATATGATATGATTTTAAACTGTCGCTTCTATAACGGATGATGTATGCTACGGTTTGCTAATTTATATGCTACATAAAGTTAATCTAAGGAGTCAAAGTTTGGAGATTTAATTGTAAATCATTTCCAGTCTGAAGGTGGTTCAGGTGGGGCGATCTGAAATAGTACTTGAGAAAAGATCATGCTTCATACTATGCTCATGCGCAGGGTTCACAGGTAACGCATGCGCAGATATTCTGATTTTATTTGAAGCAATGCAATACCTATTTCCTTTGTCAAGTCAAACATACAAGCACATTAAACATCATATTCCTTCAATCCCTCATCTCACAAACAACAATGGACAAGTTTTACATACTCAAACGTGAAAGATACTTCCCGTATCTTCTTTCAGTGTGTGTGCGCATGCGTTACCTGAGTCCCCTGCGCATGCGCACTGTGTGAAGCACGATCTTTTCCGGTAATATGCCATAACCGCCGGTAATCGGCTATAATCGCCGGAATAACGGCAGACCGTGGAGGTCTTGCATCTTTACACACTGTTCTTTGCACCTGTGTCTACGTGTGCTGTCATCAACGTACCTGTGACTTGGCAACGCCCCTATGCTGCTCCTGAAAGTCCTGCAGATTCTTCCGGAATTTGAGATGCTTGTCAAAGGGTCTGTCGATGACGAAGGTCCCGATGCCCATGATTCTGCGCTTCTCCTTAGTTCCTCTTCTGTTGCCAGTCAGGGTTTCGGACGTCATGTGACAATTTGTGAAACTTTCCAACGGCACCAGGTTCGTTGACGTCACGAGGGAAGTCATGATGCCTGGGAACCGAGTGGACCCCAGTGTTTGTACTCCCAGCCTGCAGAATACAACACACGGAGGTACAGCAAAAAAAAAAAAAAAAAAAAAAAAATGAGCGACATTTTAACCATTTGATCCATTTTAACCCCTCTCCTTGAAAAGTTATTTATCTTTGTTTGCTTGAAGGTACGAGGTTCTTCCCTCAAAAGCTGACAGCGTTGTCCAACCTGACAGCAATTTTTTTGTGATAATTTATTTACAGAACCTCACAGAATATTTCCAAAATAAAGTGAGTGGTATGACATAGATTAGGGATGCCCAACCTACGGCCCGCGGGCCATATCCGGCCCGCGACGCGGTGCCATCCGGCCCGCGAAACTTCTGCCCACAGTGCAGGAAATCGGCATGGTAGTAATAAAAAAAAAAAAAAAAAACGAAAAAAAAAAAAAAACGAAAAAAGGGAAGAAGAAGTATTTGTCCCCACGTAGGGGCTTCTCTCAATCTCTTTTTTCGATGGACGAACATTTCGATTCAGTGCTCCGACTTGGTGTCTCTACGATGAGGCCGGACATTCAGAAGTTGGTTTCGGGAAAACTTCAAATATCCCACTAATTAGTACATAATTAATGGTAAGTACAACTTGTTTCTAATAAAAAAAATGGTATCTGCTCTATTTTTGTTTTCTTTTTTGTATTTTTGCGGTGAAGTGGCCCGCGACACGGCTGTCCGAAATGGATATGGCCCGCGACACGGCTGTCCGAAATGGATATGGCCCGCGACACGGCTGTTCGAAATGAATATGGCCCGCAGGCCGAAAAAGGTTGGGCATCACTGACATAGACTATTAACTAAATAGGGCGTAAGCACTTTTAAATATTCATTCTATCTCACTCTCTCTCTTTCTCCTTCTCTTTGTCATGTGCAAAAGGAGTTAGTCGTGGGGGTTGATGGTGGTGGAGGTGATGGTGTTGTTAGTGGCGGTGGAGAACTAGCTAACGGACGGCACTGCGGCTAAGGGTGGACGCTCAGAGGATGATGGGATCTAAACATGGCCGTGGAAACAACCTGATCGATGTGTGAGCTTGACAGGAGAAGAAAGCCAGCACACACACCGCTTACCGTCAACCTTTCTCTCGCCTTTATCCGCTCTCCCCGCGCAAAATTTCGCAAAGTGGAATAAAATGTCTCATCCTCATCCGTTCTGTGAAGCGGTCTAATATTCAGATGGCAATTTGAGGGCAGTAGGGGTTGAAAGACGGGGTCAGGCATATACCTGTGGCCGGACATGGCCAGAAACTATTCCTCACGACCGTCTGAAGAGTTGCTAAAGCTTTCCATGACCTACGGCTGTTTGACGACCAATGCGCGAAGCTGTTCAGATTCTGAAATGCTGCAAGAGTTGCTTATTTTCCGAGAATATTTACTATTTACTTACCAACTCACGACATCCATTGAGTCCGTCACTGTCCGCATGATTTTGCATTCTGCTGACGACAGTCACTATTCTGACGTCGTGTATTACGACAGTCACTATCCTGACGTCGTGTATTACGTCATATTGAAAGATTTCAATTGACACGAAAGATTGATAGATCGCTCTGTGTTAGCAGAATTTGTGTCAGCTGAGGTCGTAGGGTCAGCGAACTAGAACGGGATGGAAATCCAGTGTGAAGTGAGCAGTGTGTTAAAACTGTTCATAGTGTGAGTATTGTGTACAGTTGAGCCTCGCTATCTGAACTTCTGTATCCCATTTCCCGCTTTTTCATTTCTTAAAAAAAATCATATCGTAAGGTTCTAACTTCATATTTTGAATTATAACTAGATCTAAACTAAAATTTTAACGAAGACTCAAATTCGGGGCTTGATTGATGATTTAATTGCATGCGTGTCACAGATGTACATGTAAATGAAGCTCTGAGCGGCGTCTGCAACATTTCTGGCCCGATCTGTATGAATCTGCATAAAGGACGTTAAAAAAAAAAAAAAAAAAAAAAAAAAAAAAACAACTTGGCAGAAACTGGACTTTACTGTTCATAGATGTTTCGAGAAAAGTTCCCCACTCAAGTAGAACTGCCCGCCATCTTTGAATCTGCTCATGTCCCTCACTTGCTTCCCAAGTGTAGCCTAACCCCAGTGGTTATTCCTAGCTGCTTAGTTTATGATGGTGTCATCATTGACTGAAGTATTCCTATCATTGCTAGATGGCGAATTAGGTCGTGGGGATTCAAATATACTGCAGAAAGTCTTACCCGGATATTGCTATCGGCATGCGTGCCAAGGATTTCTCCTTCCGCTGACCGGTCATGGCGGCGCATGTGGTCAGGGGAGGTAATGTATGGCCAAGCGCACCACGTGATACCAAGAACAATAAAAATAAGGATTGAGCTCTCCCAGTCTTGGTCATCCAAACTATTTCTGAAAAGAGGCAGTCAGATGGCGAGCTTCAACTGAAGTTTAGATGATAATGGAGATCTATAACACATTGGAGTCATTAAGCTTATAAGGAGATATATAATAAACACATTGGAATAATTAACCAAGTTTACGATTCTGACATCAAATGGTGTAAGTCTGGCTGCTGACATTATTTATATAAAATTAATGCACATCTGGGACTTTTTTGTAATCGTGGATGCTGTACACTTCTGCACCCACACGCACACTCCTAGACACGTGACACTTTTACATGCATGTACGATAAACACACACACACAAGCACGTTTTTGGCACATAAATACGCACACATACGTATGCACACACACACACACACACACACACACACACACACACACACACACACACACACACACACACACACACACACACACACACACACTGTTACGTACACTCGCTGATGAAGAGATGTTATGGAAGAAAGAATCTGTAGATGATAAATTTGTTATATTAAGCAGAAAGACATCTTCCTACCATAGAGCATGTTCGTTGTTCGGACCCTCTCTTGTGAAGTTCTCGTGACATTTTTCTCGTGACACTCTAGTTACACCGTTCTTGTGATACTGAGGTCACGCTGTGAGAACTGTTTATGTTGTAGTTATTTGGTTCTTATTATGCCATTGTCAGAGCACCGCTGAACCGCTGAACCACTCACCGTCGCAGCACTGAGGCCGCGTTCTTTCTCCACCACACGCCGCGGCGCTGTGACAGCAGTGGTCCCGACACTCCACCCTCCAACCTCCAGCCACCCGCATTCACCTACCCCTCCACTAACACGCATATAGAAGGCTTTGTAGGAGTACTTTAGAGAGACTCACCTTCCGACTCACATGCCTGCACCAGCTCCGCACCTTCTTACCTACCACCACCTCTACCCCTCCAACGCTGCCCCCATGAGGCGGGTACGGGAGGCAAGGAGGTGTTCCAGACGGACTGGAACCAGCAGCCACACGTTGTGCATGATAAGGACACCGCGGGAGATGTAGTGGGAGACCAGAGGGACCTCACAGGAGTCAGTCCGTCCGAAGCTGGTGCGTTCCGCCTGACAGGAGCTGGTGGTCGGCTTGCATGAATGCTTTATCTCGTTTCCATGCGTAAAAGTGACCTCAGATTTTAGCGAGGGATTCACCCCAAGAGGTCCTTGTACAAGCCACTACCCAAGACTATATCTCACATCTCGGACACGGACATCGGGTTTCAACATGGATACCTAGAGTTGATTTATGTGTCAGCGCAGTTAGGCGTGCAAGCCTGCTCCTTATTTTGTATACATGCTTGTGTGTGTGTACAACCCGTTTTCTTCACAATACATCGTAGTATTTACTCCCACAATCTCGCAGTTAATCAAGTCAATAACATCAGCAAACCTTTACGGCATTGGCTACAAATTGTAACGGACACTTACTTTGTTTATCACGCAATTAAACATACCGGCAACAATAGCAGCTGGTGTTGTATTCGCAGGTACAAGGTTGTCGCCTTGTTCAGACCCTCATTGCACGCTCGGCAGTCGCCCTCGTCCTCCGTCCGCGGGATTTGATGGCCGCATTATGCGGAGAGACACTTGGGTCCGGGCCCTCGCTCTCCTCTCACTTTATCAGCGGTGACTGTGATTATCTTTTACAGTTGCTTGGTTGCACGCACTGCAAAATTCTCTGCAGTTTAGAGTCGATAGCGGTTAGACCCAGGCAACTGCTGTAAACTTTGTAAAAATTCATTTACCCAATCATTTAATCAATCAGTCCATCGATCAGTTAATCGTCACGGTTACTGGTTATTTTCAGTTGTTTCTACAGACTCTGTGCATTGTACCTGTATGTGAAAGTTCTGCGACATTTGTTTGTCCCTGCACTTGGTTCATTAATTATGAATTCTTTTTCCAATTCATCATTCACTTGTGTGTTGCTCCTGATGAACCAGACAACCCGTTAATGTTTCGAGATCTGACACAGCAATATCGATCATATCAGAAAGTGTTCTAAGCAGTGTGCCATCCATTCCTCCCCCTCCCCAACTATCTCTGGCTGCTGTACGGGCAGTAAAAAAAATGGGAGGGAGGGGCAGTACTCCAGTCTCTGACCGCAATGGGAACACACAAAAGCTCTTGTTGACACCGGGGATTGTATTCATCGGAGACAATAGATGAAAGATACTTCCATGGCAGCCTCAGTTGCACTCCCTCAAACCTGTTTCATTGTGTTGAAGTCAGATACCCACAGTTTCATGCTCCACGGTGCATTTTATTATTATTTTTTAAAATCAGAAACAAATATCACCATGCAGACAAAGAGGTTCAACAACACCAAGATTGTACATGGATAAGCTTACGTTGTGAAGGCTTTAACCAATGGGAGAGCTGGATTCATGTATCTGGGTGCAAAGGTCAAGATTACAGCCTCTTTCTTTGCAGTGTGATTCATAGGCATATATCTCGAAAATGGAAAGAGTTTATTCAACCAAATTTAGGCGAATAGTATCTTGCGCCGAACTTTACCCAAGCATAATAAAAATGTCCCCCCTACTAGTCCTTTAATGTTTTTCTATGAGCGGTGATTAACTTGTGATAAACATATTTTGAGCTGTATACACTTTTAGGAGCGGAGTGAATCTCATATCGGAGGAGGTGTGTCATTTCGTTTCAGCGGAAAAGAATCTAAAAGCAGACCACATAAAACGGCATGGAGAATATTAAGAAGTTCACTAATAATGTGCTGGCTTCCGCCATTTTTACAAGCTTCGTAAATGGGAAAGAAAGATCATTCATTCTGAGCAAGAGAGACCATTCGTCTAGAGTAAAAACTAAGGCACGCTCGCTAACCGTCCAGCATGTTCCGTGTCACTTTGTGTCACAGTCATGCGAGACCAACTGATATTGATTACAGGTGAGAAAGGGTCAAGCATAACAAATGTTAACCTGAGAAATGGTCACGCTCCACAGCGTAGGCTGTATACATCCCTCGTGCTGACGGCAAACCTATGTTACAGAACTAATTGATGAATATCATCAGGATTTGTTCGTCGAAGATATTAGTATAAATAAACAGGTATGTTTAATAATCGATCATCATAATAATTAAAACTACTGGTAGAACACCGCAATAATTTATGCACACCTGTGAAAAGATGAATCCAGGTAACCTCCTGGGTGTTGTCACCTGGCAAACGCCCCACCACAAGAAGAATTCATCTGTATTGTAAGTGAAGGTGAGGTCGTCTGACACGGAGAAGACCTACGCCATCTTCTTCCAAAGTTCGACAATAATAAAATCTCATTAGATTGCCCCAACTTTTAGCGAAATGAATATGTGCTAATCCATGGAACATAGAGAGAGGTAAATTTTCAGACCTGACTAAAGCATTTGATCCTTTCTGTGAACACAGTCCTCCTCATCAACCTATACAGTCCATCTACTTCCAAATGAAGTGCAGTTGCTCTAGCCATGCAGTCACATCCAGCAAAACAATAAGTTGCATTTCATTCACTTAAAAAGACTTTCAAAGAAAAACATCTCACCTTATGAATCTTATCAATGAAATAAGCGGTGAAAGAAATTCTTGTCTTTCCACAGCAGACCAGCCAGGTAGACACACACCACTTCTGCTGTTTCCTGCACGTTGACAGCGTTCTCTCCGTGTCGTGGTAAATGCAGGGTGTGTTCACTTCTCTCCATGTAATTACACTTCACCTCCAGTCCTTGATTGGTGTGGCTGAAGATCTGTGGCATTCACAATACCAGGCCCTTTGAAAACCAACACTGCTAATTCACCAGAAGCCATAGCACCAGGTTGGTCAAGTGTTTTTTGTTTTTGTTTTTTTTTTTGTATACACAATTGTTTCCAGCTTGCAGAGTATGTTCACAGAGTGTCTACAGTATCTATAGTCCTGCTGAAAAACGCTCGGACCATTAGAAGAAATCACTCATGTGGTTGAATAAAGGATCAACAGAATATCCGTGAACATACCTTTGGGTGCCAGATATCAGAAGCCCAGCGTCCACACTTGTTGTTAAGCCACTGATGGTAAAGACAACACCTGCCATCCTCACATTCCTCAGTTGCCTCTTTGCCACTAGCATTCTTATCCTTCTCAGCCCATCAGTCACGTTCTGTAATCTTTCTCTCCTTTTCATTTCCTTGTAGCTGCGCCCCCTGGAATTATTTTATAATCTCCCTTCTCTAAAGTCATTTACACGTTGACGTCCTGAGCTGTGTGAGATCCTGCCAGAGCCAAGAGCATTCGAAATGAAATGCCCGAAAGTGAATGGAGTGAAGCCTGGGTGTAAGTACACAGCCCCCCAGCCTGTGATAATGATACTCTGTTGGTTAATGTCACGCTGGTCACGACACCAGAACCGAGACTCGACTGACTGCGAAAACAAAGTTTCATTTTGAGACTCACGGTGCCATGGTCTGTGGTGTGTCTCCGAGATTAGTTTCCACTCAAGCGAAAAGTACTCCCCCTGCTCCGGTGTTGACTGTGGTGCTAGGAGTGTATACAGCTCAAAATATGTTACCACAAAATTACTCCCTGTCCGTGCATACTGCATTGGTGTTTACTGCTGTGTAGGAGTTTCATTCTTCCCGTTGGTCGGAAAGCTCTCGTTGAGTTCTTTTATTTATTTTTTTATCATTCATCTGATACTCTCAGCTCAATAGCAAACCTTGGTCTGTTGTTCACGAAAACCCTGTTCTGCTAACAAATGACAGGGTAGATGACTCTGTCTGCAAGCCTTGATTATTGAAATCATAATTAGGTTTGCTCGAAATGACGGGCGGTGCGGTGGCTGCCCTGGGTTCAGATCTTGTCTTGGGTACGTTGTTCTTTCTCTGTTTGTGGTATTTGTTTACAGAGCTGGCTGCTTTGCTGGCTCTGCATAAAGTACCAATGTCCCCGCCCTCTCCAAAATATGCTGACAGAAGTACTTTGGTTTCTTTGCCTGCCTGTGTCTATTATTTGTTTCTTTGTCTGTATTATGTTTTACTTCGGTGTTACGTGTCGGTTTCTTTGTGCTGTGGCATGCTGACCCCTGACCTGTGGGTCTTACCACACGTCTTGTGTCACATTTGTATAGCATGATGTCATACCGAGACAAAAAGCATAAAGTCACATTTGCTGTAAAGCATTTCATGAGGTATACTTCAGTCTTGAGACCAATAAACGCATGGATGAATACGAAAATTCTTGAGCCTTTTCACAAGTGATACGCTAAGGTACAAAAAATAAATAAATGCGAACTACATTTAAAAAGATCAAAGACCTTTTTTTATTGCACTGGTTCTGAAATCGTGTCTCGTTGTTAACTGCCGGTGTCCTTTGTGTACAGGTGCACACGGAGTTCTTCGTGCAGCCTTTCAGAGCAAGGAATGCTCTTCAACACTCCAACGAACCCTCTTCAATACGATAATGACAAATATTGAAAATAATCTTTAGTCCAGCAAAAAGCGGTCTTCAACACAGCACTGGACAATGTCAACAATGCAAACAACTGTCGTGAGTGTTTTCGTCGTATTTTCCATGCTTGCTGAGTTGTTGCCTCTCTGTTCATTAACCTCATCTCGTGTATCACTAACCCGACTCCCCATTACATTACCCGAGTCCCTGCCGTTCGCTACCCGAAATAAATCTGGAGACGCAGACACTATCATCAGGCATGCACCCTGCTCACCTTGACCAGGTGGGTTGAACGTTTGACCCCTGGTTGAGGGTGCTCCTAGATTTTGTTGGCCGTAACTAATTGAATCTGTCTATTGTTACCTGAGCCTAAAAGAAATCGGGTATTGTTACCTGTAGGCTGATTCCTGCTAGTATCGCGAGCAGAGGGGCATGACGGGTAAACACTAGCGTACTGTACTATGAAAGTCGATAAATAATTATGGATTTTTCTTTTAGTTTGTTCTAGAGGATTCTGTAATTATTTATTATCTATGATCTCTGTGCTATTCAGCATCTCATAACTGATTTATGCCATTTGTCTTTGCGTTTTGTGTTTTCTATTATTGCTGATTTTGTTACTGTTATTTGTGTTTACTATTATTATTGAATTTATCTATCACTGTTATTTGTTTGCTATTTTTAATATTACTGTTATTTGTATTTGCTATTTCTGCTGTTCTTTTGATTACATGGCTAATTGTCATTTGTGTTTGATGTTTCTATTGCTGACGTTTTTTCTGTTCTACAGAACTTCACTCATCCCACTGTTTTCCTCCGTTTCTTCCATCTAGTAAAACTCTGTCATTTCGTTGCATGCATCACGGACTGACACACGTCCTCCTACCTCTAAAAAGTTGTTATTCATCACAGGTCGCCCAGCCAGTCAGGATTCAGATGAGCAATCAGTCATGCATGGAGAACCTGGCACTGGGGTTTTCATACGGAACCGGTCGGTCATCGTTATCCCTGACTGTAGAGGTGAGGCCATTGACAACACCTTTAATCATGTTGTCATAGCTCCACCATCGGTGTGTGAATAATTTCTGAACAGCCGATTACTTCGGATAATCTGTCGCAGTTTCTACTACCCTTGAGGTTTCTCACAGATGGATCGTTTCGGCAATCGAAGCGGAAGAGGGCGGCGTTTCGTAAAAAAAAATAATAATAAAAAAATAAATAGAAAGGCAGACATTACTGAGTTACAGTTGATGGTCTGGCGATAAAGATAAAGAGCCCAACTGCAAGACCGGTCTTTTTTTTTTTCTCCTTGTACACGAGAAAGCCTTATGGTCGTTCTAAAATATAATTTTATCTAAGAAGTTCGTGCGTCATTAGACACCTGTATGAAGCCCTAATGCTAGGTTTTATCGGTCAAAATTGATCCAAGGCAGACTAATGAAGTTATTGGAGAAAAAGTCTACTCAGTGGTTCTTTTTCGCGAACCATTGAATAAAACTTGTTTGTCTTGCTGTCTTGTGGCCTGCGACAGCTTAAGACTTATTTAGCATGATGGAGGTTCTGAATTAAAGTCTGTGTTGGGCTCAGCTTGTCGGAGGAAAGACAATGGTCTAGCAACTAGGTTTGAAACGAAAAAAAAAAAAAAAAAAGTTTAAGTAACCCCTGGGATTACCTCCCTTTCTTGACTCTCCTGTGCTAATCACGTGTTCCAGACAGCCAACCACTTGACGCCGTGTCGGCGCTAACGGCGCGGTAGAGTTGTGTGGAGAAGCCCTTGGAAACCCGCTATCCACTTTGTCACTGGGAGCTTGCACTTTGACCGTGATTTGATTAACCGCCACCTTGGGAGGGCTTTCAACACCAAACTAAAAAAATTACAAACAAAAGTAGCATGGCTGGCCTGGATGTTGTGAGTACGCATGCGTGAAGAACTTGTGTATGTTATAAATATTCATGTGTCTGTGTGTCGCTAGAATTCGTAATGAACATCACTTACATGTGTGATTGTGCGTGTGCATACCTGTGTGTGTGTGTGACTTGCAATTTATACGTTGTGTATGCACATACGTATGTCTGTATATGTGAGTTGTTAACATGCTCGTGCGTTTGTGTTTGTGTGAATATAGATTATGAATACATGTACGCATCCATTTATAGATTTTATAAATGTAGATTACGAAATAAAAAGGATAATAGGTTGTATATAAGAGAGTGTATTTATGCTTGTGTTTGATGGATATACGTATTATATATATATTGTCTGTGTGTATGTATGTGCATGCATGTATGCACGTGTATGTGTTAAAGAACTACAGTATCCACAATCAGATGTTCACAGTGACAAACCTTTTTCATTCTGAAAGTCAGACAACAAAACAAAAGTTCCAGCAGGTAACGACAGTTAATGCATTTATTTCTTTGTCTAACCTCGTCTCCACAGCTTATGACCAGTAAAATGCGAAGCTTCAGGTTACAGCGCAGGCCGAGGGAGGGTCACCCCCTTCACTTTGCGTTTGAACAAAAGCGGGTACATGCGGTGGACAGCGGAAGGTAGAGAGAAACACGCTAAGGGTACACGATGGTAGAATGTTTTTATAGGTACAATGTCTATGCATGAGGTTCGCTCGGTAAGAGAACAACAACAACAACACATGATATGATTTGGACTACACTATGACCTAAGTGTGACAAAGTGCTGTCACGTGACCCATTAGGGGGGTTAGGTCAACGAGATGAGTGGAAACACAACCATTTGGGGGGAAGGTGGGATAAAGGAAAAAGCCTGCACACATACAAAGCTTTGAAATGAAAATTTTAAAAGATAAACGCTGTTATAATAAGCTACATTTTCCTGGAATACTGTTGGTTATTTTTAAAAAGTGCTTCTCTATCCCACTAGAAGTATTTCACACAGAATAAATTGCAGCTGGAAAAATAATGGCATTTGTTTAGCTTGGAAACAAAGTCATTTTGTGCTGATTACAGAAACTTTTCTTTATGCTACAATTTTAGTAAAGATTATCCACCTTTAATAATCGTGGAGCTTTTAAGAGATGTTTTAAAAATCCTAAAGTTAGACTGCTGCATGCTTCAGGAAGTGAAAGATGGCTGCTACCCGATGACAAAAAATCTTAATGCCGCCATTTATGGCGATGATGTACAAGACCTTTTTATCTTCTGTAAGGGGAGTTTAAGAGACTCAATACCGCCTAAAGCGGAGATAATACCAAGGATCAACCCCGTAATTAGGCATGGGCTTAGCTGTTCCGCCACTAGGGGGCTGGTAAGGGTTGTTGGGGTTGCCAGAGTTTGGGGGCTGGTAGGGGAAGTTGGGATTGCCAGAGTTTGGGGGCTGGTAGGGGAAGGTGGGATTGCCAGAGTTTGGAGGCTGGTAGGGGGTGTTGGTCCCGCTGTTGAGAGGGCCTCGGCCGTTGTTGTTGCGGTCGGTGATGCTGAAGATGATGGGAGCCGGTGTGGGACGCTGTGGACCGGTACCACAGTCGGGCGGAACTCTTTCTGGTCGTTCACAGCGCATGTCCTGTTCGTCGTACACTGTTCCTGTTGTTAGGAAATGGAGAAGAGTGTCAGAAACTCAGGATTGCAAGACTGGCACCCATTACACACACAGAGTAAAGCCTATGTACCTCCCCATATACTCTAGCAGGTATAGTGCTAAAGAGCGAAACATCTCAATGGAATGAAGAAAATGCAGATTGTATGAAAGAACACACATGGGAGAGAAGTGGGTTGAAAAAGAAAAGGTTAATGAAACTTTCAGAAGAATAAGCAAATGAGCACCGAGACTGAAACACTGTGGACAGACTATTAGAAAAAAAAATAGGGGAGGTAAGAGGATAGCGAGAAAAAGAGAGATAGAGAGAGAAAGGGGGAATGGACAAAAAAGGAAAGTAGGGATTGCAAACAAAGAAAGAAAGACTGAATTTTCTTTGCCATTCATGTTGCTATGTTTTGTTTCGTTTGGTTCCGCGCTCCCAACTCACCGACCATCACCACCACTCCCCGCCCTCCTTTCCCATCCTCTGCTGACTGGGATTGTTTGTGGAAACTTGAAGGCACGAGACACCTGGCAAACAGCACTAATCTCCTCATCTGAACTGGCGGACACAGTCCTGTGAATGTCTTACCTGGCGGGCAGAGCTGGTAGCCCATGAAGGTGCTGTTGGCACAGGTGAAGTAGAAGCTGCAGGGCGGGCGGTTCCTCTGAGGATCAGGCTCGCGGTCTGCGATGCGTCTGACGGGGAAGTCGGGGCTGATGAACTGCGCGCAGTTAGGAATCGGTCTGTTGCAGGGTGGCGGCACCCGGTTGTCGCGTCTGCCATCAAACAATGGTGAGAGACGTGCAAGTGTAAAACAAACCAAACCAAAAATTAAAACCAAACAAAGAACAACAACAACAAAAACCAACAGCAACAAAAAACCAAACAAAAACAAAAACAAACCCAACAACAACAAAAATCCCAAGAACAAACAAAACAAACCAGATTCCTGCTCCCAAGAAAAAAAAACCTTCAACCATTCCTTTGGGGTTTCATGCACTTAACTGGAACGCTAGTTTCTGACGAGTGAGCGACGAAAGGAGTCACGTGACAGGACTTACTGCGTGCACTGCTGTGCGTCTTGGTTGTACACCGTGCCGTTGACGCAGTCGATCTGCGAGTACTGGCCGCCTCGGCACAGACCGTAGGCACCGCACGCAAACCACAGCACCCCGTCCGCACCCGTGCAGTCGAAGATGATGCGGGGTGGGTTGGCGGCAGCCAGGCCTGGACATCATCATCAACCATCATCGTAAATCATTCATCAATCATCATCATCTTCATCTTTGCAGGGGACAGCATAAACGCGCTGTCCCCAGTCATCATCAATTAAAGTATTATTCAATTAAAAAAAACTTACTTGCTTGTTGTAAAATCAAATCATTCAAATTAGTCAAAAGTACGTTGTTATTGTAAAATATGAATTTTAGAAATATTACAGAAAAAAATATGTTTTAAGAAGTGTTTTATTTATAGTACAGGGGTAATAAAAACCAAAAACAAATGTATTTTGGCGCCCGTCCCTTGCTCTTCATAACATCCTCCCTCTTCGGTCAGCCTGTCATGCTTCGCTCTCTCTCTCTCTGTCTGCCCCCACCTCTCTCTCTCTCTGATAGCCTCGTGACTAAAGAGTGATTTCAATTTTACATAATTTGAAGGTTCCATGATCTCACCACACTCCATCTTGGCAGTCCAGCTCTTCAAAGTATATGACGGACATGAAATGTTTTCTGATGAATATAAAATCTATCCTTGCCTGAAGGAATTAGAAATCGTTTTATCGGTGATGGCTTTACTGACTAGTTAATTGTTCAAATCAGCATCAAGAGGCGTGACGTGCTATCTCGAGCATAGCCCACTATTTTAGTCTCAGTAAGCAACATTTCTCGACAATTGTCGAGGCTGTACTACTACACGCAGCACTTACCTACGAGGACCGCTAAACACAGGAACAGCATCCTCTGGAAGAATGAGCTTCGTCTATTCACATGTCCAGTCAGCGACTCCTCCCTTTTTATACGTGAAAAGACAAGATTAAAATATTTTGCCAGCAATTTCTCATGCAGGTGGCAACACCGGGACAGTTGAAAGGTGTGGGGGACATTCCCCGCTCGACTGTTGGGAAACGTCGGGAGAGGACCGCTCTAGGAAAATGTCAGCGCGCGCCGGAACATTACTGTAATACCGATGTCGCCAGAGTCGGTGCCTGTAAAAAAAAAGGACATTTGAAGTTTGGAGAAGTGTGTGCGGTTCTAATGTGTTTACCAAGAATGAAATGCAGACACGTGCGTACTGAGCTCACGACAAATAGTTCGGGGCCTCTGGCGTCGTTGAGGAATGGCGGAAGACGCATATCGCGAAGGGACATGAAAGTTCGTGGAGGAATTTCCTCCTCCGGGGGTGTGTGTGTCGTTGTCTTAAGACTGTGACATCTTGTGCCTGGTGGTCGTGCATGTGACTTTTGTCGTCCACCACTTATCTACGCATCTTGTCGGCTTGTAAAGAAAGTACAGGACAATGGATCTTCCATGGAGACTGGATAAAAACGTTTTGCCTTTACTACACCTATGTAAGGTCTAGTAGTTCCAGCTGAAACACAACACCTGTCAGTCCATCTCAAAATATTTGAAGATTTTAAAAACAAGATTAATTTTTTTTTTCTAAAGTTTGTGTTCAAAAGATTTAGAATGAGCGACTCATTGTTGTATTTGGGACACAGCAGTACACACAATGACCGTTTCTTGCGACTGCTTGGGTTGGGGACAGTTTGACCTTTAGCATCAAGATGAACATGTAGGTGGGTGTTTTTTTTCGTTCCTTAAGGCGCTAGGGAATTTTGTTGTCTGTAACCAGGTTCTAGTCTCTGTTAATATATCTCACATACACTCCCACCCCCAAGAGAAACAAACACACACACCACCTCCTTCGCGCAGACATCGTTGTACAAGAGCATGCGCGCGTGCATATATTGCGCGTTATATTCAAACATCCTATTGCGCAAATGGCGGCAACGGTCGTGTGCACGTGTGTGATGGGCGACAGGAAACCTCTGTAAATTCAGTCGAACTCATTCTCACTTATTTCGGAAGAGATGTTATGGTTCTGTCATGGACTGCGTATGATTGATGCATGTTACTCCTGACATGTTCATTTTCTTCTTTCCTTGCTGCGGGTGGCTCCCAGCGAAAGAAAAACAAAACTCAGGTAAGCAGAGCCGACTGCGATGTACATCTACTCAGCATGGCAGACGACAAAGTAATTCGAGTCGTTTCCGATCTTTCTCGCGCACACAGACGCGTAGCAACATCACCACAATTTATCACAAGGCAGCTAGCCCTGTAAACAAATGCCACATGCAGAAAAAGAACAGCGTGCCCAAGGAGAGATCTGAACCCAGGACACAAAACGTGAGGTTACGTGTCAAGAGGATCAGCACAAGTCAACTGATCTGACAAGACATTATCACACGCAGAAAAGCGAGGAACATAGTAAGAAAACACCAATTTTATTCTGCCCTCCAGTAAATCGCAAATTTAAACAGGAACCACCTATTACAAACTTTGTGGTTCAATACTTTATATTCATAACCACTGTTAATTGGCCAAGTTGAACACAAGTTATAACACAAACAGTTAAATAACACCTAAGAAGAAAATTAAAAGGTGTTCTGGAAGTTATGTCTCACTGACAAATCAAACATGTTTGAAATGAAATACCAACATTGTGATGTCATCAGATGACAAAGTGTAAACATTAATCCAAAACACTTATATTCATGCAACATTTAATGAAGCAGAACACCTAAACTAAGCTGCAGGGTCTACCAACATGAATGGCACAGTTGTCAAATAATTTTGTGGTAATATAAGCAGACATTAACATTCTTTCAGATAAGCGTCATTCTTGATACACTTATATACCTTACTGGAAGACAAGAAGAGTGATTTGCTTCAAAACCCTTCTTTTCTTCCATAATTCAGTGAAGTAAGGCTGAGAAGAAAAGCAAAGGTTAGTACGTATGCTTGACTTTGGAGGTGAAAGTCGATGGTTAGAGGCTCATCTGTCCACCATAATGTGAACACATGGAGAGTGCTGGGCTCCCACATCCAATGTCCTACACCCTAGATGTCATGAACCACTCACACCTCAATAGCCGTAGGCTACTGGGCCTTTTACCTTTAAGCGACTTTACGACATCTGCAAAAAACTGATGCATCAGCAAAGATGTTTTTATAAGCGTAACTCTGACCAACAAATCAAGGTGATTGTACATGAAGATCAGGGTTTGAACAGGTTCTTACTGTATCACACACAGACAGCCTTAAAAAATAATAGCTTAAGCCTCATCCACAATCATGGTGCGGCTGATTGTCAAGCTGAGGGAAGATTACACTTTGTTACTGTATGTCATAAAAAGCAAGACTAGAAAAATGTTTGAACTCATACCACAATGATTTTAGACTCATTGTTATAACTTATTGCATACGATAATGAATCCACCAAAAGGCTTTTCTTCAAAGAACCTTCGCATAAAAAGATTTCTTCTGTCATAAAAGCATCAATCATGAAGACATTTTAATAAACATACAACAAGACATATACAGTCTTTTAATAATGACAACAGTAGAAAAAAATGTTTCATACATATTCATGAAAGCAATTGCATTTCACCAAAAAGAAATAAAAGAAATTCTGAATGTCCAGATTATTGAGCTAGATTTACAGCATGCGTAGGAAGTCAGATTCCACAGTTTTTAAGAGGTCTGATTAAACAATGCTTTTAGCAATATTTCAGCAATATAATTATTGGATTGGATCAATCTAATTGGATCAATCTACAACCTAGCCTGAACAGAAAAACTGTAAGCCTCTGTTGTCAGTTTAGAAAGTGGTCAATGTTGTTTATTCTTCCACAATGTTTGTTGTCCCAGGACTGTACAAATATGGTCCTTCTTTTATCATGAGTGTAGTCACAGCACTCAAAATATGCATGCTATCCCAAACAAACAATGAATGTGCTTAATACTAGACCTTTTGACTTACTTAACTGGCCTACCTCACACAACAGGAGATAGATCAGACATCAGTTATGTGTATAATGATACAATGTTTACAGTGAGAGTGCTTGTTAAAAACACTATACTTAAATCCCTTAATTTTGCTAAAAAAAAAAAGCACAAGTCACCTTAATGATACATTGGTTATTGCATAGTGTTCTCCCTAAAGGTTACATACAAACAGCAGTTTTATTGTTCAAACTACTTCAGAAAGACTTTCAAATAATTGAGATGATTCAGATTCAAGCCTGTCTAAATATTCACTGGAAAACATTTGAATTGTATGTGACACTGGCCACAAATCAAATCCCTGAGTGGTGAAACAGATCACCATGAAGTAAAGCAGTCATTTTCACTAGGCTCCATATACACTTAGGGAATTCCAATCCTTCTACTAAGAAAATACTCCATCCATATATACTGACAGAGATAGGATACACAACCACGTCTGAAAAAGCTCTCTCTTTTTCACACATATACAAACACATACACACAGAGAGTAATGTGCTGCAATATAAAAATGAGCCCTCTGAAAGAAATTTTCTTTCACAGATAATCAGCAATATCTGGTTGATGAAAAGTTCAAAAAGTCAAGTCAATAATGATGGAAAAGCATGGTTGAATGTGACAGCAAATTTTCAAATAGCATTTTTTATATATATATAACCTTGATACATGCTTTAAAATTAAACTTTTTGAAATTTGTAATTCCTGTTTTATTTGACCAGCTTTGATAATTATTAGTGTTTCTACGTTTTTCAGATCGGTTACAGGTTCTACCAGTGTATAAGAGGAAAAAAAATCACTCTGAATTACCTACTCAAATGTCCATTGTCTTCGAGAAATAAGCAGGCCAGACAAGTTCAATGATTTAAGAACATAACAGTGATGTCATGTAACATATTTCATATTAGTATATATGAGCAGGCTGAGAAATGAACATTACAGGAAAAAACTAAAGAATACTTCAATCTACACACACAAAAGTTTTATTGTTTACTAATGATCCATAACAGTAGAGGAAACCCACTTCACAAATTTATAATTCAACTAAATTAACTAGGACATCAGTGAACACGATAACAATTTCATAATTCAGATATCAAATTTCTGATGAGAACGTCGTTTTCACAGATGAGTTGTCTACCAACAAATCATTTGGCCCCCCCTGACACAACTTAGAGGGGAAGGGAAGTTTTGAAAAAAAAGTCTTAGTTACAACCAGAATCACAGAATTAGAATTCTGATGACTTGTTATCACAGAACTTAAAATGGGTGGATGCAACCTCCCCCCAATCTGCTGCACCAACACACATACACAAGTGGTCATTTTTGACAACCAAGCACAACCTCACATACGAAATCATCATCATCCAGAACTTTTACAGAGCACACACAAACACAATGTCTTATTCAGCCACCTGCTCCGTGTCAGTTGCTGAAGAAGTTGTGAAGGTGCTGGTGTAGTTTACATCCATGATTGTGTTAGCTATTGAGCGAACGACTTCCTGCAGACCTTTCACCTCTGACTCCACATTCCTGGAAAGTGACATAACATGACTGGCTCACTGTGCTAATGTAATAACATTATCTGCATAAACTATAGTATTTGATGTAAAAAAAGAGTCATCTGCCCTTCTACTGGCCTGATGATCTATGAATATCATATACATATCCTTGCAAGGAACAATCTTTTACTTCCTATAATGCCATTTTTCCTTATTCTCCTTTCTTAGTCAAGACATCTAAAAGTAAGACTCTGAAATTCACATTTGGTATTCATAAATTCTATTTTAGATCAAAAGTTATCAGCAAAAATACTTCCATCCAAGTCAACATCTCCTTTGTGTCAACAGCCATGCTAATATGTATAATGAACTGTTTACATTCCTATCCCAGCAATAAATCTAGCTACAGACTGGTCTTTGAGCACAAAATAATTTTTTCTTCCAAGCTCTAAGTCAAAGATAAAATACTTGCCCACACTGGTTGTCAAATTTTCTAATCATTGTACTTTCCCCTTTCCTCCCATCCTCTAATGTTTCCTCCTCATTATGGTTCTGTTTACCTAGCTTCAAGCAAACTCATAAATTAAAATCTTAATTCTTAAAATCCTCTCCTTCCTCAGATGTACCTCCATGACTGTGCAGAGCTGTGTATAGTGGTGGTATGGAAGTCCATCTGCTTCTGCAAGCCAGTGATCTCCGCACGCAGTGAGCTCAGACATGAAGACAGGCTGTCCAGAGGTCTGGCAGACAAGGCATCA
Source organism: Pomacea canaliculata (assembly GCF_003073045.1). Classification (NCBI taxonomy): domain Eukaryota; kingdom Metazoa; phylum Mollusca; class Gastropoda; order Architaenioglossa; family Ampullariidae; genus Pomacea; species Pomacea canaliculata. The sequence goes on from NC_037593.1 coordinate 7,051,644, forward strand.
ATGATCAAATGCATCATCTTGTGACTATCAATTAATGACAAAGTCTCAAGGCTTTTCTTCACTGAGGCTGTAAAAATTCATGCCTACAAATTTAGTGAAAAAGATTAAAACAAGAGAAGTTTGTTTTCTAATACCTGGTAGTTCATGCCTAGGACTGTGAATACTATCAAACTAGATGAGTGAAATCAATAAGTAAACATGTTTATTTACATGTGATTTAGATCACTGAAGTGTTTTTAATGGGGTAAATGATGTGCTGCTAAGAGTGTCAAGCTCTCTTTTAACACTTCTTTTTTTTCATGTTCTTTTATGGTGTCTTTTCTGCTACCTTTTGAATTCAGCTATTTATATCTTAGCTAATCTTCAGACAGCAAAGTGTTAAGTTTTGTTGCAGGCATTATAATTACATTACCTGTTTGCAAACAAGATTAAAGAAGAAATCTCACCTGCTGTCTAGAGGCTTAACTGCAGTGTCCTGCAATAGCTTTTCTACCACTTCCATATCAAAAGGTAGTGGAGGAATGATAATGCCATTGTCAAGATCAGCTTGAGTCCCCTTCTCATCTGTGTCTCCCTCTGCATTTTTGTCACGTTTCTTCTTGCTGTTCAGTTTTTTGGTCAGCTGTGAAAGAAAACTCTGCAGTACTTCATTTCAGCTATGAAAGAAAATTCTGCAGTACTTCATTTCTGCCAGTAAGAGTTTTTTCTATCAACAGTGTTTTTGTCACACTATTATTCCAACACAATAAACAGTAAAACACAACTAAGATTATTGCCTATATATTTAATCAGAATTACATAAAGTGCTATCTTTAGCTAAACAATTATTTAGAATATGACACTATTTTTAAACCAGCCAAAAAAATAATTTAAAACATTATCCCCTCAGATTTTATATTTGATAAAGGGAAATACCCTGCCATCCATAAATGCTTAAAAAAATTACAAACTCACAAGAGCAGACTCCCAGTCTCTAAGCACTTCTAGTTCTCAAATGAAAAAATGATAGTTCATTAAATTTTCTGCTCCTGGTTCTTTATTTTCGTTTTAAAAGAAAATCAGTTTTAACATTGGCATGGAATTCAATCATCTGCAAGTAAGAGAAATAACAACTGTTTTACTTCTAAAAAAAGTAATTTTAAAAAATCTGAGTACCTTATGGTGCTGAACAGATGCTTTGAGCATGCTGCGGAGTTCAGATACACGTGATTTCTGGGTAACCTTTTCTTGACGGGCTGCAGCCATTTCTGCTTGCAGACTTTCTAATTCTTCTTGCTTATCCTACAGTAAACAATGCGATCATTCCTAATTTTGAAAACCCTCTGAATATTGACAATTCATTGCATCAAACTGCAACAGGAGTACATGACCATGATCAAAGAGAAAAAAATCATGTCAGCTCCAATCACAAATAATCATTTGAGGACTCAAACTAGAACCTCTGGTTGTATTGTGATCTCAACTTTGGCTAAGAATGTCTTTATATCCCTGCCAGTCTAAGCATTTTTCATACTTTCATAAAAACCAGCATCTGATGCAACCATTTAGATAGAATTGAAGAAACTAATCATTACAAGACATAGACGCTAATTGTAACCAGTAATTTGTAGACCCTAACACATCCACCTGTACCCTTTGATCACAACAGATGTTTGCATCTTCACATTTCCACCCATCATCTGATTGAGTATTTAAAAAAATAAACCTGAAAAGGTGTGATCCATTTACCTGCAGGGCTCGATGCATGCTCTCTGCATCTGCTGCTTGTCTCTCCTCTGCCAACACTAGCTGTTCTCGTGCAGCCTTCATTTCCTGGATCCTCTGAGACAACTGCCACTCAAGACTCTGTGCAGGATGATAAATATGAGGGAAAAAATTAATGCATGACAATATTTGAGTTTGATATTAAGCTCCAACAAAGATAACACATCCTGATAAAAGGAAGCCTATATACAAGAACCTTATGGCTATATACAAAAGACACTATAAAACCACTGTGGTTCGTTCAATCTTCAAAGAAAACACCCAACAAAGGAGGTGCATTTGCCACTCCAATAACACTGAGTTTTGCAAAGGGAAACAAGCAGGCCTATTTACCTCAATCTGCTTCTTCAGAACTGGTGTACGGTCTTTGCTGTCTGCCAGCTCTCGCTTGATTCTCTCCAGCTCCACCTCAATGGCTCGTCTCTCTGTTTGGACTGTTTGCATCTCCCCTTGGTGATGGCTAACAGCTTGCCGAGCTGCATCCAGGTCTGACTGAAGCTGTAGCAATTCAGCATGACGCCTCTCTGCCTCTTCTAGTAGGTCTCCTTGCTCCTTCTTATTCTGCTCCTGTAGTTTCAGAAGCCGCTTGTTTTCTGTTATCTTGCTGCCAATCTGATGTAAGCAGAAAGAAGTATTTCAAAAGCTTATCTCTTTCCAAGTCTTTAGCTGGACTTTTTCCAACATCGCTGGGTTTCCAAACTTGCTCACAGTTTGCTTTCTTGAAAGTCAAAGACATTATCCATAAAATCCCTGAGACGGAAGAAAACAAATGCTCTCTCCAAAAACAGACCTGTTTGCGAAGTTCTCGTCCTGCATCCTTCTCTTTCTGCAGCACCAACTCAAGCTCCTGAATTCGCTGCAAGTACTCCTGCTGCAACCGCTCTTGTTCTTGAGTCGTGATGGTCAAATGAGAGTTCAATTCCACCAGTGAAGACTCGCGGCCTGCCAGGGCTTCCTCAAGCTGCTTCATGTGAAGTTTGAGAGTTGCATTGCTCTGCTGTAGACCTTTAAAAAGGCAGCAAAAGCAAGAAATCTTGTCAGCCAGTTCTCTCATAATCGACCATGCTAAGATGGGAAAGAAAAACTTGTGCCCATTCTCAAAAACAAACCCCCCCCCAACCAAAATAAAAAAGTAAACTTTAAATCTGCACAGCTGTGCTGTTTTTTCCATCTAAGAACTGTACCATCCATCTAGAAAAATCCATCCAAAGTACTAAAAAAAATATTTCAAGCAGGCACCATCAGTCATGACATACAAAAAACAAATCTTGTTAATCATTTACCCGCTATCCGGCCTCTTTCCTTCTCAAGCTCAAAGGTCAGCTGCTGAATGAGGGCTGTGTTTTCTAAGTGTTTTTCTTGCTCTTGAGCAAAAACCTCATTGGCTTGCTGGGTGTCAGCCAGCTGCTGTTGCAGGGCAGCTATCTGTGTGTCCTTCTGGGTCACCAGGGCTGCAAGCTGGTGTTCTAGGCCCTGTTTCTGAAGACGTGCTGACTCCAGTTCTGACATTAGACTCTTGAGTAAACAAACAAGGCATGAAAGGCTGTAGGCATGCAGCGGGAAAAGACACAGCAGGAGCTACCTAATCCTGCTTGGCTGACTTACCATTTCCAACAACTCTTAAGGCATAACACATTAGCATAAAAATTGTTTGATCAGTCAAATGATAGATTTTTAACCAATTTCAGCCAACATTACCCACAAGAAACAAAAGTTAAACAAAAAATCTGCATTACCTGCAACTCAGCTCGTACTTCTCCCTGCTGCTGAACAGAGCACAGCTCAAATTTGCGCTGGGTCAACTCCAATTCCGTCTGCAGCCTCTCCTTCTGTTCAGACAGCTGCTGCAGCTGATCCAAGTACATCTGCACAGTCTGCTGAAGCTGCGTTTTACTATCCATCATTCGTGACTTGAGGATCAAGGCTTCTTGGCGCAGTGTCTCTCTTTCCTGCTGGTGTTTCTCAAGACTGTCCTTGAGTTCTTGCTGCACCACAGACAGTTGTTTGTGTAATTCCTCATTCTCAGTCACTACACTCTGCAGCCTTTCATTAGGTACAGTTATGGAAGTATAGTCAACAGCTCCTGAAGTCTGCTGCAACTGTATTGAAACTGTTTTGAGTCTAGCCTCGGCTTCAAAAAGACGAGCTTTTGTCTCCTGTAGTTCAGTTTGCATGGCCTCTTGTGCTGAGAATCCTGTTGCAGAGGATGCTCTTGTCTGAAAAACAATAAACAACAAATAAACAGAAATAAAGCTATATGTATTTCTAGAGGTACAGCTGAGGTGAATTCCATGTAATTCAAAGAAATTTTACATTATACAAAGAAGGAAGGCAGCACAAAAATACCCACAAAAGTCTCATAACAGAACCAGCCCCTAACTGGCATATCCCATAAAACCAATGCCTAATAGTTGAATCACCCAACCCTAGTTGCTCCGACAATCTACAGTCATTGCTCAAACCCAACTCACCAATTCTAGATTCTTCTTTAAGCCAGCCAATTCCTCCTCTGCTGCAGTTTTGAATGCCTGGAGTTGCTGAATCAGAGAAAGTTTTTGGTGATGATCTAGTGTGAGGGCTTCAACACTGCGGTTTTTGATGTCCAAGTCATGCTGCACCCGGTCAAGTTCATCCCGAGCTGCTTTTTGTGCCGCCTGAGCTTTCTGTAGCTCTACTTGGCGAATGCCCAGTTCTTGACGCATTTGCTTGAAGCTTTTCTCAACCTACACAAACAAAATGAAACATGGTACTATGCCTATAAGTTTTGTAAGAACTCATACTGTTTAACTACTTTTAATAGCTAGCGCATTTGAGGATTCAGGTTTGCATTCAAGTTCCTAGACATGTCAAGTTTTACTCTTTAAAAATATTCAACAATAAATATTGATGCTAAAAAATGTTTTAAATGTATTTAACAGTAATTAACATGTGTTTGAAGAACTTGAACTGTCATATCCAAATGCATCAAGAATATCCCATATAGTTTGTAACCACATTTGGAGTAACGTATTTGATGTGACACTTCAAAGTCATTTTGACACAGCATGATGCTAACAAAATTTATCTGATTCCTCATTAAAATACGACGCTGTTTCTGACTCCATCATGTAATAGGCTTATAAAGTGTATGGTCCACGTAGTGTGACGCCTTGGCCGACATTTTTATGATAGTTAACAAATTACATGAAGAAAAATCAACCCAGATAGAATTTGTTTTAAGATGGGCAATGCATAATTTTGCAGCTGTCTTTTTATTAGATTTTGTGAATTTGAAATAATAAGTGACAGTCTTTCAGTTATATGCTAATAAAAAAACATGCAAATAAAATACTTTCCATTGCTATCATTTTGGTAGCATAAAAATAATGACTAATTCGAGAAATCTTTAGGCCTGAAAAAAAAACCCCTCAAAATACCAAACCTTTTTTTAAAAATCCTGAAAATGCCCATATCATTATTCCTTCATTAAGTAATTTTACTCACTTTACCCATGTCTCCTTTCAGAGTTTCAAGTGCATGGTCAACAGATGCTTTCTCCTGCAGAGCTGAATTAAGTGCTATCTCTGTAGATGCCTTTTCCTCTCGCAGTTTATGGAGCTCTGCATCTTTTGCTGCCAAAGTTTTCATAAAAGCAGAAAGCTGGGATTCCACTTCTATCAGTTTCTGACTCAACTGCAAAGTTAAAAATGGTGAATAAAAAATTAAATGCATGCGTTAGAGTAAGAGTGTTGAGATGTGGAAAGATTTTATGATGGGAATAATCAGAAACATCACAATAAATTTTCATTGACAATATATATATATCCTAAATCCTTAACTATAAATAGCACCTAATAATAAAAATTTGAAACAATTTATAAATCATGCTATGTGTTGCTGTTAAAAAAAGTTCAAAATTACAAAATACAAATCATGGAAGAGTCCATCAGCGTCTGGAGGGTCAAAACTGCTACCATCTCTAAAAAAAAGCTTTTTGTGACAGCTTCTGCCTACAGTGTTCAACTTTACCCTTCCTGCTGCACTGACATACTTTTGCAAACACAAAATAACAAAAATAGACATTTAAAAAAGTTTAAAAAGTTAAAAATAAATTGAAAACAAGATTCTGAATCTAGCAGGTGATGAGGAAATGATACATTAGTTAGTACATACCTCCTCCAGGATCTGATCTTTTTCCACAAGTGCATCCTGGGATAGTGTAAGCTTCTTCATCAGCTCCATCTGCTCATTCTCCAGGCTGAATACTTGCATCTGTTTCTTCTTGCTGCTAGCCTGAGCCTGCTCCAACTGTGCTTCCAGATCAGAGGTCAACTGTAGAAGGCTGCTTATGCGTGACTTTTCTTCCTCCACTGTTGTAACCTGCATCAAAACTCTTGCAAGTTTAATTGTCACACCTACTATTATTTGAACTAAAAGATCTTTTAAGAAGCCTCTGATGATTTAGGGTCTGAATAGAAACCTTTTATGATGCAGGGTCTGAATCTCTAAATCTTGCATCCTTCCCCAACATATTTCACACTATTTCTTGTTCTATATAATACATGTGTGTGCACAATTATGTGTACGATTATTGCTTATAACTATTGCTATGAAATATTATGTAAGATGACACCCAAAAGACATACCTGTGTATTAAAGGTATCTTCAATCATTAACCTCTCTCGCTGTATCTCTTGAAATGCTGCTTCGCGTTCCATCATATCATTCTGAATAGTCTCTAAGTGACGAGCTAGCTGTTCCTTTTCGCGTAAAGCCCTCTCCTGGCTCTCTCTCAGCTGTTGTCGCAGCCGTGTGCTCTCTAACTTCAGTCGTTCAACAATAGAACCCTAGGATGTAAGGATGAGATATGTTAACAGTTTCAGTTTTTGAAATGACAAGTTTTTCAAACTGTTTTACCGTATCATGACCCTGAAGATATGAAGTAAAACTTTTATTATAGCACAAATTAACTGCAATATATAGATGAAAAACAAAATGTTACAGGCAACCCTTGCAAACTTTATGCCAGAGTAGTCACCATGAACAATACTCCACACCTTTCCAATCAATGTTTCTCTTCCTTCCTTGTAAATAATAAATACAGTTGATGAGATTTAGAAATAGGAAAACAAAGCAGTTTTACCTGAGACATGGTCTGTGCTTGGAGATGTGTCAGCTGCTGTTGTAATTTTGCTCGCACTTCATGAGCCACACTCAGCTGCTCCTGGTACCATTCCTTTGCCTTCACTAACACCACTAGATCATTCCTTGCAGTTCTTGCCTCTGAATCTGCTTCCATCTTGTTCTGTAAGGTTGTCTGCACTTCTACATACAACTCTGCTATTTTGCTCTTCAAGGCTTGAACTGTAACTTCTTTGGCTTGAAGGTCATCTCTTAACTCCTTCATTCGTACCTGTATCCATTAGCATGGTAAAAACAAACATGCTTCAGTGTGGCAGAAACTTCATCATCAAAATGATTAACAAAGTACACATGACAGCAGATAAAAAGACAAATGCTACAGCATCCTAAATGTGTAGACTCTGATCCAGTTTTGAAAATTGTTTTGATCCTTTAAAATTCATAGCAAACACGTTGGCCACCAACTCTTCTTTGCTTTTTAGCTTCTATCGTAACACTAAATATGCTTTGACTGTATTTAGATAAAGATAAGACAATAAACCAATGAAAAATAAACATCATTAACATATCTCTAATCTTTACCTGAAGCTTGTCTACTGTATCCTGTGACTGATACAGATCTTCTGATACAGATTTCAGCTCCTCCATTTTTTCCTCCAGCAGTCGCTGGACTTCCAGTGCTTCTCTTTCATGATCCATTCTTGTACTCCGAAGACGCTCCAGTTCAGCTCTCAAACTTGCCTTTTCGGCATAATCAGTTGCCATGTGGCCTGATTTGAGCTTCAGCTGCAGGGATGCAAGCTATAGAAAAAGGAACCTCATTTCAGCCAATCGTTGCAATCATTTATTTCTAAAGATATTTCAGTTCACAGCATTGTTCATCGGATTGGATTTTACAATTACACATATTAAAAATGAAATGTAAAGAGTTATATTTTATCTGACATGTCTGTATTATTCTTTAAAAGATTAGAAATACTATACATGTGCTATTTATCCTATTTTTTCACCTATAGAAGCTTGACCAATTTCTCAATTTACTCTCTTTGTGAAACAAATAGCACAAAAAAAAGGCACCCGTTAATACCACAGTAGCATTTTATTATACCTAAAAAGAAAATACAAATAGAGAAAATAATAAACAGTTATTTCTACATCTATTGAGATGGTAGACATTATCACCTGAGCCTGCAGCTCTGCTCGTTCCTGTAGAGTATCTTGTGCTTCTTGTTTTAGCACCTCCAGCTCTCCTTGCAACCTCACTTTCTCTCGCATTAATTCTGTTAAATCTTGTCTGTGCTGGCTACCCTGCTGCTGTCCAACACTGTCAACACTACCTGAGTGAAATTCATGAATTTCCTGGCTGGTGCCACTGCTTCGTTTTGGAAACAAAGGTCCAATCTGAGGAGCAGGACTGACATGGACTGTGCGCAGGGGAGGAAACTGAAGATGGGTGACAGATGCCTGTCTGGATAAGTGGCTGGTTTCTGGTGCTGTTAAATCAAGTGATGAACTGGTTTGAGAATAAGGGGAAGAGGAAGATAACTGTATAGGTGGAGTTGTGGCATTTTCTTGCTGCATGTGGGAAACAACGGAGGTTGTCTGTTGCTGAAAATTGTGCTGCACAGGGGAATTCCTTAAAAGTTCTGAACCTTCTAAGTGAGACAACACGCCATGCAATGGAGTACTTCCAGACTGTACTAAATAAGTTTCATCTGTCCTTGAGCTTTTGCCTTCTGCTAATACTGGTTCAAGCTCCTTAGGATTTTTAGGAACTGTTTGTTCTTGATCATTAGATGGTCTAATTAGAGGATCTGGATTCTCTAATTCCAGCTTTTTTCTAGAATGGTATGCATCTTCATTCGTATGCAAATTATAACTTCCATCTTTTGTTAAAAACCATGTTTTCTCTGTTGCAGCTTGAGCAGAAATGTCACCCTGCTGTTCAACAGAACTTGTTAGATCTGAAGTCATTTTAATCTGTTCATCAGAACCTGTAAGTGAAGTGTCATCAATGGGAAAAGATATTTTGGTTGGTTGGGGTGTCAAATTTTCAGGATGAGTTCCAGATAAATCATGTTGAGTTGAACTAGGTGATGCAGTGGCCAGATCAGAAGGCACTTGGTTCATCCCGCTGTCTTTCTCCTTCAGACGTTTTTCAGCCTCAGCCACAATCTTTGCTACCTCCTCGGGAGAAGCTGGTGTGACATTGCTGTTACCTGTGCATAACATAGCAGGTTTAAAAAGAGTGATGGGATGCGTCATTTTAATTTTGAGAAACAAATGTTGGATGCCATGGTTAAAAACCTCCAATAATTTTATCTGGGGTATCTTAGGTAAACACTGTGATATAAAAAATATTTCTTGGAGGATCATAAATAAAGTTAAAAGAAACTAAGAACAAAAGTTCCTATTACAAAACCCAGGTAATAAAGCTCATGGTAAAAAGTTGACAATGAATTCCATGGGTGGGATATTACTCACCTATGACAGACCACTGCAGCCTCAAAGCTTCTGCTACAGTTTCAAAACTATTATCTGTTTCCAATTCTAATTCATTCTCTTGGCTAGATCCTGAGAGTAGATGGGGACTAGATGTAGAGGGGCTGCTTGTCTCTGAAGCCATTGTTCTTGGCGTTGCAAGAGAAGTGGAAGTCAGAATTGTCCGAGCTACTCGCTTAGTTTTGCCACTGGCCCTTCTGAGATGACGGGCTACTGCTGCTGTGTTTACGGACACCTAAAAAAAAAATCCCCCTGCACTGTCAAATTTTATTAAACCTCTGAATCTGTCCAATGGAATACATATTTTGAGCACAATACTATTATAGAATAACTAGTCATTAATCTTCTAAACAATGAAATCTTTATTTAAAGGAAGGGCGGGAGGAGTCAAAACTCTATTTGCTTAAGTCTCCCAACCTGTGACAAAGTCTGAAGACTAGCTGCTGCTGACTCTGGTGAGACTTTACTGATCAAGGGAGTGGAATGAAAATAGTCATCTGGATTTACTAAAAACTGTTCTTCTGTTGGTGTTTCCAAAACATAGTTAGTTTCCCACGGCAACTGTCGATGTGGTAGCTGTGATGAGTTTTGCTTCTGGTTGGTGTAGATGGAGTTTGATTCCCTGCTACCAAGGCTGCATGAAGGTGGTTTTTTGGCCTCTGTAATTTTATAATGATTTTTCTTGGAAAAATGTTTTTCTCAAACTTTCAATACAATATATATATATGTCACTGCACTAAAATATCTGCTTATACAAGATCGCCTAGGTGATGAATGCTGACAGAAAGAAAATGCTGAGAATCATGAAGAAAAATGTGCCTCTTTCATATATTCATTAGATGCTCAGTTCTTTTCCTTTTTATCACCTGAGCAATAGGCATAAAAAAATAGATAGGAGGAAGGAGTTAAAAGAAAGTCATCAACAAGGTTTGAAAATTTAACAACCAATGCTCAGCTAGCAAATCTGCTTGAAATTGATCAAGTCTCTGCACTCTTCCATTACCTGCATAAACGTGCATGCATGCACACATACATGGGCACACACACATATACACAGTATTATAAAAAATAAAGGGAAAAAATTATTAAATTTATTAAGGAACAAAAGTTTAGTTTATATGGTAGCTGTATATTGCTGTTGTAAGACAAGCCAAAAAGCTCATGTACCACTGAATAAGCAGACTAGCTAAACAGATCATAAATTTCAAATAAAAGCAACCAATTTTTAAACAAAGTTTACCTGAGTCTGCGAAGGAAAATGTATGTCTGTTGCTATATTCTAAAGGTAAATGAGCTGAAGCAGATCCATCCTTAAAGTAGGCATCATAATGAACCAGAGTACTGAAGGAATCTAACTGCTGCTGATCAAGGCCTTTGCTTTGATACACAATCTCCTCTTTTTCATCAAAGGTCACCTGGTGCAATTTCAGATCAAAGGGCTCCATGGACATCACCCAGCACCCTCGCCATCATACTTGTGTAGTCATGCCAACGGCTTGATGCAGCCTGGTTCTGTGATCCAAAATAAAACAGACTCTTCATACTGACTTAGAAGTAATAAATTTCACTTATCCATTTTTACTTACTAGTAAGCTAGTGGTTACTTTTGGTCAATTTTATTTGTAAGTTCAGTTAATTTGAATGTTTTAGGATGATATTCATACCCCTTTCTTCATGACTAAATCAGACACTTTTAATGTTATTACAGACTCCCTGAATTCTATTTGTCATTTAAGCATTTTATATTTATTTTAAATAACAGGACATCACCATCTATAAATAATGACAAAATGTGTTACGTACAGCCAAATAAAACTTTTCATGTAGCATACACCAAAAATTAAATTTGTGCAACTTGTAAGTCACCTTGGAAGTACAACATGATTTTTAATTTCAGTATAAAAGTATGACAAGATGCCACGCTGATATCTTTTATGTCAGCCTGTATAACAGTTTCCTATTCTGTGATAGGCAACTAAAGAAATATCATGACTGTAATGTTATAGGACTACCATTGTACATGCAATTTGTCACTGATTAAAACAACATTATGCAGCAAATTATTGTATTTGAAATGCATAAATTATCCCTCTCCCCTAAATTATCTCTCTTACACCAAGTATAGATGGAGAGAATCTAAGATTAGGCAAGTAGGTTCGGAACTTTGAGTGACGCAAATGGCCTGCATACCTTCCCTTCATTGTTTTGTATTTGTTATTATTGTTCAGGATCAAGATATTTCGACGTACCAGAGAACACCGGAATCGTCTTGGAAATGCTTTTTAAATGTGTGCAATCGAAGCGCTATCTTTACGTGTTCCGGAAGGCAGTTCCAGACACTGAGAGAATTGTTCACACTCGGGCAGTGTAATAGCAAGATCTTAAAACGTGAAACTAATTTTTAAAAGAAAAATTCACTTTTGTTTCGGATATTCTGGATTGCCTTTTCGATAATGACCGCGGGACAACCAAATATGCATAAATGTGGTAACCAAATCATGAAATCACAACAAGGTTTTCAGTCGAGGTGATCAAACTTAACTTTTATTTATTCCTTCCAAATCAGGATCGTAATAAAAATAAACCACAACCCACCAATACTTCAAGATGATGGTCCAAACAGACGAGCTCGAACAGTCGGCATACAACAAAAACAACCGGCAAGCGTCAAATCTCTGGTGACATTCAGAGGTTTCATATTTCAAACAGACTTTTTTTAAAAAGTGGATTAAAGTTTTTGAATCACGCTTGACTGTAACAAAACTAAGCGGCCCGTACAGGGATTGAGAACAGTTTGTCCTAAAAGCGTTGGAAAGTTTTGAAGGCGATTTGTTGTTTCTTGAACGCGAGAAAGAATGAGAACGTGGCAGCACGTTCAGCGCGGAGTAGTTTCCCTTCTGTTTTGGCAAAGGGTGTGGCACAAGGTTCAACAAAACATTTGTTTAACCAGTGATAGTGAATACTGCTATCTTTTAGTTCAACCACGAACGTATTTCAACAATCCAGCTTTTGCTTTAAATGAATATAATTAGCTACGTAATAAAAGATGTTGTCAACAACAAACGTGAAAAATGTCAACCTTATCTTGCTTATCAGAAGAAAAAAACCAACAACAAAAAAAACCACTGAATCAGAAATACCAAATTAAGAGAATAGATCAAATTATAAAAGGAAGGATTGCCACTGATAGCTTTACTTACCGATATTAAATATAAAGTAAAAATTTTTAGAATCTAGTAAAGAGATGCAGAAAATTGCAATACTAACTATATGATGAAAAGTTTCTGAGAGCAAAAATATATCAAATATTATTTTTACGTAAAAATTGGCAAACATATATATATAATGTGTTTTACACACTTTATTCGCTTAAGTTGCGGACACGCAAGTGATAAATGCCTTTGGCATCTACTGGGTTGTTCTTTACGTAATACTTGAGATCAAGTTATCTTTTCAAACGATGATCTTCTTTCAAGGGAGTTAGATAACTCCGTGTTCCTTCTGAAACTTTGTTTCCAGTCGAGTTATCGGTCTTAATCAGACGTTCAATCATGGCGGATCCTAATAATGCAAGCTCGGATTGGCATACTCCAGCTTTTCGTTCTCGTGTTGTTGCGCAGATGTAAGTGCATGTTGGTTTATTTAATTTCATATGCAAGTAAATTAATGATCTTTTCTAGTCTGAAGTGCTTTATCACTTAACTGAAGGTACGGTATTGTGAGTCAAGGGAAAAACAAAGAGAATACGACCGTAGTTACGAAGTGAAGGTAAGTCGTTTCCCTGGAGAAACTCAAAGAAAAACATCTTGTTTCTAACGTTATAAAGCGGTGTCCAGACCCCATATATGTTTTACATCTGGGGCCGTATTTATAAAGGGGTGGCCAAGTTACCCTAGGGTAAAGAAACATTGAATAGTCCCCGCTTTGTCTGGGCGTCGCATTGTAACAACACGAGACGCTTTTCTTTGAGTTCCTGATTTTACTTTGGGAAACGACGACACACTCAAAAATAAGACACAAGAGTGAAAAGATGAGAGAGAAATCAGCCAAGGAAAAAAACTGAAAACTCAAGGGTTGAAATAAATACCAAAGGAGAGAGAAACCAGATTAATAGACAATAGATCCAGGCAGCAGTAGTAGCATATCTATTGCGGAAGTGGTTTTTCCTTTTTGTTGTGAACCTTATAGGAAGTACAATTATTTAAATCTGAGTGTATGCTCTTGCCGACAATCTTCCTGATCATCATAAACTGGATCATAAGAACAACCTCTAACAGCAACCTTGGTCTTCAATGGACCTTAGACAACTTGAGGATCTCGACTTACTGACTGTTTCACCTACCTTGGCAGCATAGTCAGCAGAGATGGAGGTACAGATTAAGATGTAAGAAGCCAAGTAATCAAAGCAGGGCTTGCATTCCACACCCTGCGACCTGTCTGGAACTCCAAGGCTTTATCTCTACACACCAAGATCCGCATCATTAACACAAATGTTAAATCAGTCCTTCTATATGGATCTGAGACATAGCATGTGACAAACATCATCACCAACAAGATTCAGACATTTGTCAACAGATGTCTGCACCACATCTTCAACATCAGATGGCCTGAGAAGATCTCCAATAAAGACCTGTGGGAGAGAACCAACCAAAACCCTACCAGCCTAGACATCAAAAAGCAAAAGTGAAGCTGGATCGGTCACACCTTGCAAAAAAACCGGCCAACAATTTAACAAGACAAGCTCTGGGCTGGAACCGAGGTTCCATTGTAGTGGCTTACTTGAGCATCATCTTTGATCACTGAGAAAGGGTTGCTACATCATAAACCAGTTATCAAAAGAATAAGACTGTTATCATCAGAGTTTTGTGTAATCATTGTAGTTAATGTGACTCAAACCTTGAATACATTATTTTACAGCAATTTTTCTTTGTTCATTGTTTCAGAGAAGATAGTATGCGTCATGCACCAACACCTATGGGTAGATCCTCTGTTGAGATGGAGAATCATGTTTACCAGAAAGCACAGACAAGAGTAAGAATCCCAGTTTACCAAAGAGTAATTTGTATTACTGTATAATTATTGAGATGGTGGCTTAAAATAATTAGATAAGTTGACATAAGAAAGTAACTGCATCATTCATTCTAATTACTTTAAGATTGTTCATAATAATGAAGCTATGTTGGTTCCAGAGAAGACCCATTTCTTATACTTTCACCAGCAGTTTTTGTTTGCAGAAATTGTGATGTCATAAGTTGTGTGCATGTGTTGCAGACCATCTTATTGATGTACTCACTTAAGTCTTTATTCCTACTACATTTTATGCTGGTGAGCTGCATTGAGTAATAAACTTCCTATAGAGTGTTAATTCATTTTAACATTCCAAAGAGGAACTGGCATGTATGCGGTGTTGTTTTCAGGAAGAGTACCTCGCACTGGTTGCAAGGCTGATTCTCCATGTGAAGGACCACAGTAAGTACACAAATTCTGCAGTGTTGAAAAGTTGTTTTCTGTGTGCTTATTTTTTCTAAATTCTAAATTTTCATATAAATTCTTTATAAACTGCTAATGTTTTCTCACATGGATGTGACTAGAATTGAAAGCTTTGAAAGTAGTCAAATTTCAAAAGAGAGGGGCAGAAAATTACATACTGTCACGGACCAGTCCGAGCCTCAGTGGTGTTCAGATTATTTTTAACCTTTTTGTGGCTCATGGACCTCTTCAACGTCAGTACTGGGGGTGAAGCAGGGCTGCATTCTGTCTCTGTTCCTCTTCATCCTGGCCATGGACTGGAGCATGAAGATTTCCACTGACAGTGAGAGGAGAGGGATCAGATGGACCATGACTATGTTATCAACAACAACGCTGGAAGACTTGGACTTTGCTGATTACATTGCCCTGTTGTCACACTGCCACCAAGACATGCAGGAAAAAACAAATGCCTTCTCAGAAACAGCTGGAGACCTTGGCTTGAAGGTCAGCGCAACGAAAAGGAAAAGTATGAGAGTGAACGCCAGAGTCCAAGACAGCATCAAACTAAAACTCTGAGAAGAGATTGAGGAAGTTGACAGTTTCACTATCTTGGGTCCAAAATGTCAAACACCGGGGATGAGGAGGTGGAGATTTGAGCCCGACTGGCGAAAGCCAGCCTGGCCTTCACCTCACTCAGGAACATATGGAAGGCAAAAAACATCAGTCAGAAGATCAAGCTGAGAATCTTCAAGTCAAATGTGATCAGCACCCTCCTTTATGGATCAGAATCATGGAAGATGACCAAAACCATCAGTAACAAGCATGACGTCTTCCAAAATAGATGCCTCAGGCGCATACTTAACATCTTTTGGCCAAATACCATCACCAACGAACTCCACCGAAGAACTGAAACCGAGTCGACGCGGGTTCAACAAAGGCGTTGGCGATGGATTGGACATGTGCTCCGCCAGCAGACAGCAGACCTCTCCAGAGTCGCCCTACGATGGACTCCAGACGGTCGAAGAAAACGGGGCCGCCCAAAGGAAACTTGGAGAAGAACAGTAGAAAGGGAGATGAACGGAAAGGGCTGGACATGGGGTCACCTAGAGCGGGTTTGAGCCGATCGACATCGGTGGCGGACTCTGGTTGAGGCCTTGTGTGCAACCTGATGCACGAAGAGGAATAGATAGGTAGCTCATGGACCAAAAGTGTAAGTGTATGTAAGTTGAATGCATTAAAATATTAGATAAGAAAGGGGTTAACTGCAACAGAAAGTGTTTAGTGAACACTTCACCGGTAGGTTTTGGCTGGAAAGTGTTGTGAAATTTTACTCAGGCCCAAGATATCGAGAGAGGATGACGTGCCTGAGTCACGAGTGTACATCTCCCGAGTGAGACTTGTGTATTAGGGTAGTGTCGATCGACGTTGGATACGGTGCGTTACTGAGTGGTAGATGTAAAGTGCGAACGACCCTTAGAGGGACGAGAAACTGTAAGTAAAGTACTCAACGATTGCTGGTGCGATTATGTCGCACAAATACACTCACTGTTTATCATCCCTTGTAGGGTAGTTCGCAGTCTATCTACATGTCCCGCGGACTACAATCCAAGAATACGAATGCGCGCACACACACGACGGCAGTATACACTGGCCGCGTCGGTCAGGCGGTTCGTGGGGTCACAGGGGAGATAATCCACGGTGACGTCACTGAGCTGGTAGCCCACGTGCTGCTGAATGCGGAACCGAAACACGTTGATCCCGGAATGGTCCTGGGAGGCGATTTTTCTTCATCCAGTAGAGCTCCAGATCTTCAGCCCATACACTTTAAAACCTCGTCTAGGCGAGGTTAATCCATTAACGGCTCAGTACCGCGCCGTATCCAACGTCACATCACAAATTTAAATCACTTTGCGACCAAAACCTACCGGTGAACAGTGTTCACTAAACACTTTCTGTTGCAGTTAACCCCTTTCCTATCTAATAATTTCATGCATTCAGCATACACTTATGTGGTCCATGAACCACCAAAAGGTTAAAAATAATCTGAACAACACGGAGGCACGGACTGGTCCGTGATACAAACATTTCAGCTGCAGAAAGGAAAGGAGTGTTGTCTAATTTATGGCACAAAGAAGAGGTTTGTACTAGCAGATCAAAGAGACTGACTTGGGTGATAAGGCATCACTAGCTGTGACAGGTGTGCTGAGGCTAGATTATGAAGACATTGTTAGTAGAGTATAAAAAAAGAGAACAAAAGGAGAATTTGTATAAGTGTTGTGCTGAAGCAGATTAATTCATGCTCTGTCATCAGTCCAAAAAACTTCTAGAAGTATGACCTGCAAAGATTTTCCTACCAGTTAAAAATGATGCCACTTAAGGATTTCTTTCCAGTTGTAAACTTTAGAGGCTGAAAGTGCTTGTTTTTGAATGCTAGTTTACTTTCTTAGTTGCAAAGGGTAGGGCACAGGCACGTGGCATGAATCCTGGAGTTGGCATGCCACAGCATACCATGGGTGGGACAGCTGGACCTTTGGGGATTGGTGATCAAGCCCAGGGAGCAGCCACAGATCCTATGAATGCATTGCAGAATTTGGCACGTCAGGGTGGACAGCCTCCTCAGCAAGGTAGAGCTTTGTTGCCAAGATTTTATTATATTGATAATGTGATATTATTATTGTTGTTATCTTAATTATCAGTTATTATTATTCATTATCATCCTCATTTAGTAGCTTTGATACTGAACGAGTTTTCAGAAAAATGTGAAAATTGGAGTTGTAAGTTATCTCTTTGTGTTAATATTTCAAAGCCTTTTGTTTTCCTTCTGAGGTGGAATAAGGAAAGTGAGTTTTTTGGGATAAGAGGCATGGAGCTAAAATTAAGACATGTTGTAGATCCAAATTGAAAACAAAGAATAATACTCCAGAAAGAAAATTATAATCCTTTAATCATCCCCTCTGCTGCTGCAGAACCAGCCATTTTGTGTCTCAAAGAAAAAGGCTCTAGACAGTTTAATTAAAGTTTTTTTTTAAACACTAGGACACAGGCTGATAGTCCATTTTTTAGAGACTTACCAGTAACTAGAAGAAAGGTAATGGGAATGCTCTTTTTCTCCTTGCATGGAATTTAAACACCAAACACATTGAATGTATCTTCTGCATAAGCTAAATAGTTTTTCAGTTAGTCAAGCAATCTTCGGCCATTGAGAGTCTTTTATCTTTTTCATTTGTATGCTGGTTTTGCAATCTCTCTGTCCATGATAGGAATAGTCTGAACAGTATTGTCCACATCTGTTTTAAGATAATTGGTATCAAACAAAGGGATTTAGCTTCTTTCTGTGAACCAACAAATAGCAAGGACAGTTTCACACATTTCGTTAATACCAGAACATGTACTAACAAGAGAATTTGTATTATCAAGTGCAGGTAAACATTATGCCAATATGTTAAAGCAATAGGCATCTGAAATTGTTTGTGCTATCTGCAGTCCAGCTGCTCAATTTTAGATGAATTGTCAGTGGGGTTTGTTTGTGTGTGTAATGTTGTAGGTGTGCACATGAATGGACTTGATGTAGGTTTTTTTTTTAATGGTTGTAACTTGAACAGATTTTTTTCTTATCCATTTGTTCATATTTTTCACCTACTTACATCTTTTTTTAATTTCTGCTCCTTGTAACGAGCTTTATTTTTAACTTCCATTTGTATGACTTGAGCACCTTTCCATGTTCAGTTTGCCTATTGGGACAAAGTTGTCATTGTCATTGGGGGACAATTATAATTTTGATTGAATCAGCACAGTCACTTATTACTCACATCTGTAGCTCTGAAGTACAAGGTTTTATTTTCTTTAAAATAAAAAGTCTCAGCAGTGTAGCTAGGACTGAAGACTGCTTGTGACTTAGTGGGTGATCATTTAACTATTTTTAAAGTCTTTGGAATATAACCAGGACTGAAGACTGCAGATGACCTATTGGCTCATATTCTCTGGTCAGTCTCAAGAAGGAAAGAGTCTACTCTTTTAAATTAAAAAAAAAACTTTGCAGGAATGATGGGGGCACAGCATGCGATGCATGCTGCAGCACAGCATCGGCAGCCAACACAGCAGCAGCAGGCAGTAATGATGCAACAGCGGGGACAAATGCAGCAACGACCTCAGTTGCAGGTGAGGGAGGAGTCTCTCCTTATACTAAGTGCTTGTAAGTAGAATCAGCAGCAAAAATGTGTGGATATGAAAGGATCCTCCTTCCCATATCTTTTATCGTGGGAATGGCATTGTTAGCAAGAGCTAATTGATGGATTAGGTCTGTACTTTAGTGCTGGCTTTGTTGGAGAAGGAAAGGCAAGAGTAGCAGACTAAAATGCCTACCTTCATTTCTGACACAAAAGCAAGTGCACAGAAGACCAAGAGTATCAAAAAGTCAGGTGGTATCATCTTGTGTGGTGGATTTTTTTGCTTTATTTGCAGCCAACTTTTTTTTTTGAGGGCAAGCCTCAAAGCATCAGCGCATGTGACATTTGTTTATTTCCATAGAGAGCATGCAGTCTCTGTAGATATTCTCCCTTAGCAGTTCTTGTTGTACATTTTGTACATCATTGCCACTTGTAATTTGCCTGTTGTGTGTATTTATTTCTTATGAAATATTTAGTTGCAGAATCATGATTGGGAATTCCTCTAACGAGCTTTTGTCTTTCATAAACGCCATTTGCTGCTGGATACTGTTTCAGCGTCAAGATGCCTTCATTGTCACATCTCCTCAAAACATACAGCCTATGCAAGGACAAGGCATTCCTTCCACATCTGCTTCTGTATGTAGTTGTTGTTATTGTTTTTGTAAGGGAAAAGTGCTTCCACCTAAAGGGGATTTCACACTGTTGGGGGAATTGGGGTCTGGGGAAATATAGTGAGTTGAGAATGAGAGGGACAAGGAGGTGGATGGGTTTGGGGAGGTGTAGGAGGAGGTCTCTGCTCTGTGACACCATGTGCTGTTTACTGTTGCTGGTGCCTTATTTCCTGTTGTCTCTTGCTGTTGGTGTCTAGGAGGCTTGCTAGTGGTAGTATACTGTGCTGGTTGCCAGATCCCCTATTTTCCCCTATTCTAGACTTCTATTTAGTTTTAGGTAATATGTTAGTAAAAGGACCTTCAATTTGTTATAGTTCTTTTCTTTCATGGTTTTTGTCTTGATAAATCAAGCATTTGTATGGCTAGCCACTATCTTTACAGTTTGTGCATAGTTTTGTAAGGTATTCAGATTTTACTTTATTAAGTTACCCTACCTTGTGTTTGGTTATAGTTCTTATTATGGATGAGGGAAGGAATCCCATATTTACTATAGTTTATTTTGAAGTTATTTTAAAATTTATTATTCTATGTTATCAGTCTTTATTAGGTTACTTATGGCAATATTTGTTTTTTGTGCATGCAAATGTACTCTATTATTTATTCATGTTTCTATACTTTTTGTGCACATTCTGTAGTTATGCATCTGTAATCAGCATGTGTGGGGCATGTTTTATTCCCAGAGAGTGCACTTTCCTCTTTTTTAATTTCCTTATTCAATACTATCATCAAAGAGACATTTTTCAGATGAACTTCCAACAAAACACTAATACATTCCCTATGACCAGGCCAATGGCTTCTGTCCAGCAACAGTCACCTTATATGCAGGTATGTCAGAGTTGTTTGGAGGTAAGCTGCTGCATCTGTCCAATTCCCCCAACCATCTAGTCAAAGAACAAAACTAGGGTTTCTGCTCTAAAGTTCTTTGAAATGTTCATCATCATAAAATTAACCCAGTCAAAGTATGCAATTTTTTTTAATATTTTTTTTAAAGGATGGTATAGGTAGTTGGTCCTCTGTTTTTCTTGTAAAAGATTTGTGGGGGGAAAAATCTAAATATAGACACAATTAGCTGGTACTCTTAGGGGATCCTACTCTTCTTACCATTTGCTATAATAGATATAAAGTTTGTAATTTATTACCTAGGATTTTAGTCATTTTATATAAAGCAATTAGTTTGACAATAAATGATAATGAATGAATTTTAAAGCACATTTTCCCATGTAAAGATGAGCTTAATGCCTTTTGCTCAAGGATGACAAACAGCTTTAAGCTACCATTAAAAAACCAAAGTCAACATTTTAACAGCAGCATAATAGTTATACTTTAGCAAGCATGACAGAACACAGATGAAGATGGCAGGTTGAGGAGTGAACAGAATCTTAGTGACTCAGTAGTTTGGTATTTGCTAATTTTTTTGGTGTTGCTTCTAGCTCACCTGGGGCTGCAGTTATGAAGCAAGGGGAAGTCTTCGCCCTGGAACAACATGGGAAACTCAAAGAAAAGCATCTTGTTTCTGAAATTATAAGGCGCTGTCCAGACCCTGAAGAGGATTTTTTGTTTGGTTTTTTTTTTTCCACTCCTGTAGCCATAGTTATAAAGTGGTGGTAAAGGTGTTCTAGGGCACAGAAATGTGAAGTAGTGTTTGTGGGGTCTGGACGTCAAGACTCTTCTTGAGTTTCCCATTTTGCCCTGGGAAAACAACTTACTCTCATTTCATAACTGTGGCTTATGCTATGCAGAGAAAAGTATACATAAAACATCACCACTAGATGGCAGCAAAACTCTGCCTCAAATAGTGCTCAGGAGTAAGACAGGCTCAGGGTTATACAATGTATTTCTGACCCTGAGCAGTACTTGGGGTTAATACCTATGAGGCAAAGGAATTAACAATTTGTTTGAATTTCCAGCCCAGCAGCCAGCAGTCAATGGTGTCCATGGGCTCAGAACCTTCTCCTGCACAAAAGTGAGTATAGAAGAGAGCTGAACTCAGACATTCTTCTTTTGATAGAAATTAAAAAAGCAGGGAGCATCCACATGATGCTTGAATGCAGCTAATGCAGCTTTTGCTGTGGTTAATGTTTGAGTGAAAAAACTTGCAGTTCACAATTTTCTAAAAACCAACCCCTCTTTCAGCTATTACTTTGTGGTGGGGAAAACAAAGCACCACTAGCACTTAGGAATGCATACCACAGGTCCTTCATATCAGCAGCCATCACCATCCTCAGTAAGAAACACAAGGACTCCTAGGATTATTTTGGATTATCTTGTATTCTAGGTATTATTTTGTTGGCGAGTGTATATGTGTGTAGGGTGTGTGCAAGCATGACATGTGTACCTGGGCACGGATAATCAACACTTGTGACGTGTTATCTTCACTTGTAAGTGTCCTTGTGTGAGCTGGGGACAAAATTCTGTTCGGGGCTTGTGTCTTACGCAGACAATAAAGTTTGATGGATACTAGAGGTTCTGACAACATGGTACATTTAACATTGTTTGTCTTCTTTGCTGAATTTACCTGGATTGATGAGATCTGTGGTGAAGCAGCTAGTGGGATGCAAAACCTTTTGTTGTAACAGGTAAGGTAAGTGCAAGATGCTATTTCTCCAAATCTGGATAAATACATTCCCTTTGGTTCTCAAGATACTTGCCTACAAGCATCGCTACATGTTTCAGCTCTCCTGCTCCTGCCTTGCCATCTCCCTCCCCCCAGCCCCAGTCTCAGATTGTCCCTTCCCCAGTCAGCAGAGGTATGATGGGAGCCCCTTCACCTGGGACCATCCTTAATACACCTGGTAAGATATGTATATGTGTGCAGGAGGGGAGAAACTAGCTTGGTGGAGGTTAGCTTACAGTTTAGGATTTTGTTAGGTTTAGTGGTATGTGATTTGGTTGTGATTAAGGATTAAAAGGGGAAGAGGGATGTTAACCATAATGAATGGGAAGCTAAAAAATAAAAACTTGGCCTGAATATTGTAGTGGAGCTGAAAAATCGATGTATTTAAGAGAAATGTTTTTTTGGAAACCAAATAATTTGAGTGAAGTGGGGATCTCTCCTTGGTTGTCCTGTGTAACTACCCGGGATTGTGTGTGCATGTGAGGAAGGCTAGGGAAAAGAAGCTGCCTTTCTTTGTGAATTTGGCGTTTTCTGAGAATCATGTGTTATCATGACTCAGGGTTTTTATCTGGGGCTTGTTTTGTTGCATTTTCTTCTAGGCAACCCAGTATCCTCGGTTCCGAGCCCTAGTGGAGCAGCCCCTCACAGTTCAGCAGAAGAACAAGCTTACTTGGAGAAACTTGGCATGCTGTCAAAATACATAGAACCACTGCGGCGCTCTGTTAACAGTTTAGAGAAAAACAAAGATGAAGGTATATTGCAATATGAACTGCATCTTCATAGTTCATTTCTTGTTACATTGTTTGTTGTAGGCTTCTTGTAGAGTTCATGCTTCTTGAGTTATTTTAAAGCCTATTTTAATAACATCGAATCATATTTTTTTTATCATTGTGTATGATTTCAGACAGCAAAAAGAACTACATGAAAATGAAGAACTTGCTTGACATTTTGACAGATCCAAACAAAAGGTAAGAATACCAGAAATTTCTTTGGATTCTTATAAAAGTTAAAGGTACCTGTAACATAATGGCCACTAGGGGAATGAACTTTGCTTACCATGTCTGGAAATGTGGACCCATCTCTCTCCTTCAGTCTGTTGCCTGGCAAAATAAATCAGGTACCACTCTGTGGGTGGCTAGGATGGGGGTTTTAAGTCACAGATCTGTGTGTGGCTTTCTGCTTTGAAGTTCAGGTATCCTGCAAAACAGTAAGCATTAGTTTACTAGCCAGTGGTCGGCCAGAAATGGAAGAAGTCATATTTATCTAGCTGCTTTGTAATGCAAGGACAGGATACCTGATGTACAAGCATAAGAAATAAGAAGCACATAAGAAACATCAATGGCAATCACTTTCTTGCATTTTGGGATAACTGAGAAAAGTGTAGCAGCTGCCGAGCTATTGAGATAAGAATGTTGTCAATATTATGCTATTATTATTATAGATGTCAAATTTACATGAAAGGAGTATTGAATTCATTGAGATTTTATTCAGTTTTAGAAACTTCTTTGAGAGTTTTATATTCCTATCTGTTTGGGATGTTAATGTACAGCAGGAAAAATTCGCAGAGGGAAGATGTTGTGAAATGAGGAATATTTCATGCCAATAAACACCCTTTTTCTGTTTTTTTTTTCAATATCAATAAATCAAAATGTTTCAGAGTGTCAATGACCATGCTAGTGAGATGTGAACAAGCCCTGAATAACTGGCAAATGCATTCTAAGCCTGTAAGTACACCTACTCATTCTGATCTAGACACAATGCTGTTTTGTAAACTGTTAGACATGTGGGAGCTGGATGAGTTAAACTCTTAGCACACAAAGTTCTCTGTGCAAAGTTCTGAATAACTTTAAAAATTGCTATTATTGCAGTAGAAGTAGAGTTTCAGATGATCATAATTTATTTCTACAGTTTTTATACATGTTTATTCATTATAATCTTCAGTGTTAAGCCCTCCCCCCCTTTTTCTGTTTTGTTTGTTTGTTTTTGTCATGGGGTCCCGTTGAAGTGTTAATATTCCTGACAATCTATTTGGTGCGGTAAAGAGGCAATCTTACAGGGAGCATTTTCTCTCTTTTGACCATGACATTTACGCTTTTCTTTCTTCTCTATACTTGGATGCATGCTAGAGAAACCTCAATGAAATATTACATCGATTGTATTTAAAAGAATTCTTTCTTTTATAGACGTGATTAGCCTGCAGTTTATTAATATTTTCTTATTTCGCAGGTGAAAATCTCATAAAGGTTATGAGATTTCCCACCAGTGAGAACCTTTTAAGAATGTGAAGAAAGACTGTAGTAATGTTTAGGTGTTTGAGTTAATCTTAGGAATAAAGATGATAAGCTTAAATATTATTTCCTTATCATATCTCACTTCACTGTTAAATGAAATATTTTTAATTGTTTCTTTTAATGTTGCAGTCAAGTGCTTCCTCCTCAGGAGTATCCAGTAGTGGCCTCATTGGTCAGTCACTGGTTGATGCCATTGCTGCCAATATTAAATCACCAGCACTCAATCACACTCTGCATCGTACATTTGGACCTGCGATGTCAGCACTGATGGGGGAGAGAATTAGGTAAGGAATTAGGTCATCCTTAAAATATTGAATACTTTGGACGACATTAACTAGTGATAATAATTATGAATAATAATGGAGGTGATTGTCAAAAGGTCTTTAGTGGTTAAAACACTTGTCACCACTGCAGTTGAGAAACTCGGGGTTCATATCTCGTCTTGGGACACTCTCTGCATGTGACACCTGTCCACATGGCTGTGCATCAGGAAGTTTTTCAGGTTCTCTGGTTTCTTCCCCACTTCCCTCCCCCCCACAGTGCAAAATCTCCTCAAGGTGGAAGCACTTTCCTGCTAAATAGACCAAATAACCAACCAATATTTTTGACAAAGGGTGGGAAAACCATTTTAACTGCTTCTCCCCCTTCTACCAGTCTTTTACTAGGCACTTGCATAAATACTTGTGTATTTTCTATAATGTTTCAATGGTGACCTTAAGTCTGTTGACATGTGGATGCTAGGAGGGCATGTCAGATTATTCACTCCGATAACTATTTTACTCATGTTTGACAGGGCACCAAGCCCACCTACTAAGAGATTACGAATGGAGGAGAGAGAGAAAGAAGAAGGACTGCCTCACATGCTTCAGAATGAAATCGCCATGCTGGGGTCTCGATTTCGGGTCTCCCTTGATCCACTTCACCACCATGCCAACAAAACAGCTCACCTTGTCTGTAAATTAGGTGGGTAGACCGAGGTTAGCTCAGCTATGAAGGAGGAATGATAATGTCTAATTATCAACTTGGCAGTGTACTGATGCCAGAATCACCATAAAACAAGTGTTAATGTCTTTGTTGCTATTTTAGTTATTGAGGTTTGACATTAGTTTGGAAATGCATGCTTGCAAGGTTATAATTCAAGACAGACAAAAAGATGCTTCTCGTATCTAATTCTAATAACAATAATGGAACCAATAGTCCATTAATTTAAAGTTACTGTTTTGTTTTTTTAGCATTTTTTGGAAGTTAAATCTGGTGACTGATTCATTATTTTTTTGCATTGTGTGTCCATAGAAGTTGTGTCCTTTCTCCTTCAAATAGTTGCAATTTGTTTTGAAACTACTTTAAATGTTTCTTCCCCTACATCCCAACCAGACAGCTCCACTCAGTCTCAGGACTATATGCTAACTAAACCTATCATCAGAACAACCACACATGGTCACAGGATTTTTAGTTGCAATTCTGCAAAACAGAGGGACCCTCTCCCCTATCTTTTTGTGTCTTTTGTGTTTGCTTTCTGTTGTCTGCACAGTTGTTTATCCTTCCATCCTTTGTATGCTGTCTTTATGAGTGTGGTCATGCCTGTATAAATCACACGTTAATGATTATAATGATCTTCTAGGGTCTTTATTAAATAAAGAGAGGGTCATGTGGTCGCTGAAAGGCATTTATTGTTATACAGAACAGAGTCACTAATGGCTTCTTATTTTGCCATTATTATCTTATTCCAGCTAGAAAGGTATGATTTGGATCTCATAATGTGAGGCAGATGTGAGAAAAATCCGAGGCTCATGCTGACGTTAAAATAGGAGAAATGAGTTAAATGATCATCAGAATTGTATTTTGATATGGGTATGACTAAAGCTAATGCTCAGAAATTATTTGAACCTTGCTAAAAAGGGTACCATACCTACATTGAAGCAGATGAAGTGAAAAACAAAAAATATCCCCGACCTGCTAATCGTCACCATATACAAGCACAACAGTGCTTAAGCTCATAGTAAGCAGACATGGCACATGATATTCATGATTTGCATTTTGCTTTGAAGGGTGAGTGGCAGGAAGGCATCTTCCTAGTTACACAACATGGATTGGTTCATAAGCTTGTAGTGGTGTTCATGTGATGCAGTAATAGCATCTTCTATTCTTGACCTCGTGCAGATGATGAACATCTGCCCAGCGTGCCACCTGTCCTCATCACTGTGCCCTCTGACTACCCAAAGTCAAGCCCAATGTGTGATCCCAAAGCTTGTCCTGGATATGGTATGTTCTTGATGAGTTTTTGGTTGATCTTACTGTTATTACAGTTTGTTGTACTTTTTATTACTGTTTGAATTCATTTCAAAAGTGATGATCCAAGCAAAAATGGGTAGCAAAGAATGGATTTCCTCCACAGTTCTTTTCATGCTGTCAAGCCGTAAATACAAAATATATCATTGATTTAAATAATTCATGTGTCATCTTAAAAATTCTTATTTGCAAATTTTCTTTTACTCCTTTGTGTTAATCTAGAAGAAAAGTGAAATCAGAAACAAAGATGAACATTACACACATATTTCTACCCACTTCAAAAATGTATCCAGAGTAAGTCCATAATAGGGATCACTTTAGAACATTTTCCTTCTGATAGCCATGAAAAAAAACAGAAGTGTTTTATTTTCATTTGACATTCATATTAGGTTTTTAAAATCCTGAATTAAAAATAATTATTAATATAATACAAAGATATTCTTTAAACCTGTTTTGCATGATTCACTTTTTGGAAAAAGTGCTATTCATCTACACCTCAAATAAAATGCATTTCTAAGAACAAGAGCACAAAACATTTTGTT
This sequence comes from Pomacea canaliculata, assembly GCF_003073045.1. Classification (NCBI taxonomy): domain Eukaryota; kingdom Metazoa; phylum Mollusca; class Gastropoda; order Architaenioglossa; family Ampullariidae; genus Pomacea; species Pomacea canaliculata. The sequence goes on from NC_037593.1 coordinate 7,079,073, forward strand.
TCTTTGCAGTAAATGCATATTTAAAAGGAAAAGTAAGAATTTTTGAGATGATTCTTTGCATTAATAAAATGTCCTTCAATGTGAACTAGGTTTTGAGTGAAACCTCTCTCTGGTACTGTGACTATATGGGGAGGTGGGGTAGAGGAAAAGTGTTGGAGACCTCATTTATTGATTTCTGAGGAAGGGGCCCATCTACTCTCACTGCCTTCCCCATCCCTGTAAGGATCCGGTGCTCTCTGCAAGCTGGATCAACTGGGGGAAGTAGACTGCATAATGAAGGTGTCCAACCTGCTAGTGTGCTCACCTTGGGCTGGGATGCTGTTGTCAAACAACTAGGCTATCCGCTTTCTCTTTAAAAAAAAGTAGGAGTGAGTTGGATACAAAATGTTATTGATGAAAAAAGTTTTATTTTAATTCTTGTGTTTGATCTTGGTTGGAATGCTGTCCTGCAATGTAGCTGGTGGAGTTCTTATTGAGTGTGAGACCAAAGCACAGAGTAGCTTTTCTTGGCATACTGTCATGCACTTAGTCAACTGTTTTAAGCTCTAAAATAATGTGCAGGCCATTTTACAAAGAAAGGTGGTTTTATATGAGCAGGGATTTCATTTGTTCAGCTAAGGACTTAAGACCTATTTCTGGGGATGTAGCCAAAGAAAAATTAAGAAAGTTTTAGCAAAACTTCATGGGCCCTCAGCATCCTCAGAAGGCTGCTTGCCATCTGTGCTGAAGGTATATGTTGGGAGTCTATGCTGAACTTTGGTATTCTGGCAAAGGTGAGAAGGCTAGTGCCACAAGTTCTCTTCCCTTTGATGAAATAAATTGGGATTGTCTGTCCTTGCACTGTGCTGGGAAAGGTAGTGCATTTAGGTGATGTGTGCAGACAGGAAATGAACCTGCCAAATCTTAGACTGCACGGTAGATGTTTGTCTTACCTGGGGTAGACCTGTGGTGCTTCAATACCTTTTGTGTTGGTGTTTGGGTATCTGTATGAGCCACCGAGTGGGAGAGAAATGTTGAGGGTGTAATAGTGACTAGTGTTCTAGAAACTCATGAGATAGCAATTTTCGGACCTACACCTGCGCATACCCACCCACCTACACATGAATGCATACACAAATAAATCTCCAGATGCGTGGATGCTCCTATAAAGTGCAATGAATCTAACAGCATAAAGACAAGGGTTACAAAAACATCAAGTCACATGTCAAAGGACATTTATTTTTTAATAACTTTCTTAGAGACTGGAGATCTCTGATTACTGGACTAGATGTCACGTTGAGTTATCAAACAGAAAATATTTAAAAATGCATGGATAAAGTCCCCGGTATGAGTGGGCCTTATTTTAACTCATGCTATATGAGCAAATATGTTTGCGTACACATGTACATTTTAAGTGCATATTTGCTTCTGTTTGTGTGTGTGCTTACATGTAGTTACCCCATGTTTTCAGCTGTATGTCATAGCTTGCCATTAACAGGAATTTTAACTATTATCAGACTCACATCGGTGATATGAATGTGAGACATAATGTATATTACTTTCATAGAATGTAGATATAGCAGCACACAAGACTCCATTTCACAGAGTACCAGGACATCTTTGAACAGAGCATGTGTATACTGATGTATAGTAAATAGTCAGACATCCCTAAGGGACTGATCATATCTTAACTTTGATCACATAAAGTTTGTATTTGTTCAGCCACAAACCATCTTTGCGTGTTTAGAGTGCTGAGCATTGCCAGAAAAGCTTTGCAGCTAATGCATGTTTATCCTGACCTGCAAAGCTTTTGTCTGCTATTTACAGAAAATTTTGTAGAAAGAAGGGAAGCAAAAGCAAGGTCAAGGCCCGATCTAGTAGGCAATCTTAGCATGTCCCGTCTGCCACTAGTCACTAGTTGAATGACAAACATTTAACAATCAGCTAAATTAAAAACAGGAGTTGTCTGCTATGAGCTAGCCATCTAACGCAGCTATCTGCATACCAGATCGCTCTCAGTCACGGTGTGGACAGTGATCTTAAAAGAAAATGCCTGTGTGGAAGAAAGTGTCCAGAAAAAATATAATTTATTCTAGGGAGTCTAGCTGTGACAAATAAATTTGTAAACAGATCATAATGAAAATTAGACTTGTTGAAGATTAAGGTCCTCATAGCTAAACAAAATATTTACTCCTAGGGAAGCCAGCAGTCTGGTTGTGACTATCAAAATGAATGAGGTTAATCTTTAAAATAATCATGCGTCAGTCAAACAGTCATACCCGTGTTATGTCAAAGCGCTAGAGCTTGGACTGATCACATATTCCTTGAAAGTATAGCTGTACTCAGATTGGGTTCCAAGTTGACCTTAGAGTTCTGCTTTTTTGAGAGAAATTTTATTTGGATGGTTGAAACCAAGTTTTGTGACATTCAGGTGTGAGGAGGAATGGTGATGACCATTTATTGTGAGGTAATCATTTTTATAAAAGTAAAATGTTATTGTTAAAATGAACTTTAAAATGCATCATTTGAAAATTGTGGTAATAAATGCATGTGGCAAACAATGACTTACTATAATACGATATAATAAATAAGAAGAAGAATTTATAGTAAGCTTCAAGAGTAGAGTGGTGATGAACCAGTTGTAAACTATAATTGGATTTAACACTAATGAACAGAGCATGGGTATGTCGCTGCAAAGCAAGGGAAGTGGGGTGGCGGGAGCGGCGGTGCGAAAGCTTAGCTGATGGGTTATGACCGGCAGAGAAGTTCAGCATCTGTCAGCAATGAGGCGAAATGAGAAGTTAGTGCCGCCAGTAGCGGTTGGCACCAAAGCACAGGTATGATGCCTACTCATGACTTCTCCAGGGTGAGGCCTTGACTGGGGTATACTGAAAAACTAAACCGTAGGATCAGTACAGGGACAAAATGAGACCCACTCTCCTAAAGCTCAGATCACTTCCACACCCCGGGTTGGTGCTACATGCCACCCCAACTCCCTAAAGACAACATAGGTTACCAGGGCTTCTGCTTACGCAAAATATCGCGTACAGTACGCATTAAAAGTTCGGAGGACCCCTTCAAATTTCGTCAATGGGGTCCCCTTCAAGTTTGTGTGAAGAACAGGGACCCCTTAAAAATCTGAAGAAGGGGTCCCTGGGACCCCAAAGAATTTAGCCTTAACAGAAGCCCTGGGTTACAGCCTTTATTTTACTTCTCCCATGGACAAACATATGTCAGAACAACTTTATGCTAATAAAGCTAGTTTTTATTTGTGTAATTACTTTTATATTATCTTCGTTTGAACAAGAGAAGCATTATTCTCACATTAAAAAAAATCTGCATTATTTATTTTGTCTACGAGTATGCAGGTCTTAAAAGTGAGGCGCGCGCACACACACAGCCGTCCTTTTGTTTTTTTTAACTGGCGTTTCTTATTTTAATTTCTTCTTCCCGGGCTTGCTGTGTGGAAGAAACTAGGAGGTTAATCAGAGGACGGGTGGCCGTTGCATGGTAGTTGAGAATACCAAACGACGTGAGCCGAAGAAGGCCCCATCACGTGACTACAGTCTGGCGACAACGTCATACCAACTACCTTGAGGTAGCGTGACCTCACGAGTCGAGGTCAAAGTGATGGAGGTCAGGAAGATGCTGGTTTTGGGGAGTAAATATTATTTGAGGGGAGGAGACAAGTCTGAGCAGTCCGTGGTGGTGGTGGAAGATGAAGGCGTTGGGAAGGGGGTTGGTGGGGGGTATGGAGATAGAAGCGTCGATCATTTCAGGAGGGAGAGTATCCGTGGTGGCACCTAGGTAGTTGCGACCAGCTGCTGCTGCTGCAGCGGCAGGTGCCGTAGCCAGAGTTTTCTGCTGACTGCACGCGATCTACGAGCAGGGGATTGAAGCACGTGCATTTTGTCGTCCTCGCCAGCAAGCAGCCGCGTCATCTGCCTGGTAGAGGTGCTGCTCCGCCGCCGCTGCTGTGCCCATTTCTGGTGGAGAGGCACGCGCAGTACCCTTCCCCCACCCCCGACCATGCCACCCCACCCGCCCACCGCGGTCTTCTCCTACTCCCTCACTCCCCCGCAGCCTTTACCTGTTCTCTACAGAAAAGAGCTCAGTCGTTCATTCCCTCCTACCCTTTCCACCCACCTTCCCCTGCATCTGTCTTACCTCTCCACCGCTCCCCCTCACTACCCACCACCACCACAAACTAGCTCCTCCGTCTCCTCTGCAACACCTCCCCGTCTTCGCAAGAGGGGGTCACAGGTAGGTAAAAAAGCTGCAGGTGCTGCAGGTATCCCCCTCCTCGCTTCCCCCTTGTCAGAGGGTCTGCCGGCTTACGGGAGGGAAAAGCAACACGTCTTAGCTTGTAGTAAGGACCCTATTTCTCTCCGCTACCCACCCCACCAGTAGCCAGGTGCATTGGAAAGTGCTGTCAGACGTTTTAACAGATAAAAGGTTAAATTTCTTGAAAAGCTATTTTTTGCGCTTTAAGGGTATCATCAAAACACCTGAGACGCTGAAGATTATGTGCTGCAAGAGTTGTTACGCGCTCATTCTTCAGAGGGCATTAAGGTGACGTACGTGTGAAGTCTACCCGTGGTTTGCAAACATTAAGGCGTGACTTAACATGCACGCCCATCTCGTTCGACAAAAAGCCAAGCTGTCTAGTTATAAAGACAAAGGAAAATCGCCTCCACCTTGTACCAGTAATATTTTCAGCGGAAAGGATGTAGATTCCAAAGAAGAAGAAGAAAAGAAAACCTCGCTGCAGCAGCCAGGATGGCAGAGAAGCTGGCGAGCGAGCGAAAGGCGATGCCACGGAGCTTGAGTGTCGAGACTTGATCGGCGCCGACGCCCGCTTTGTCATCCTCGTTTTGAACCCAACTCTTTACAGGCGAGAGGACAAAGGTATCGTAGATATCATCCGGGCACTTGGCTTGTGACGTCATGACTTGTACAGTACATCTGGTCGACGCCTTTCTTCCGAGTATCTTGAAGTGGAAAGGGGGAGAGAAAGGAATGGTGCGATGCACAGTGAAATTCCGATCATCATTTGTCGTCGCCAGATTGCCTTCAGAAATCGTCGTTCTTCTTACTCTAGCCCTCTCCCTCCCCAAGTCACAATCACCTCCTACTTAAGCATCCAGACCGGGTATACTTTAGTCCCGTTTTCACTGGCCAGTTGGTGCATCATAGTAACAAAATGCAGGTAACAGTCTAGCATTGATCTCTCTCTCTCTCGGACAGTCTGCTGGTGCAACGGTTAGCGTCTATGACAGACAGAGCAGTGAGGATTGGCTGACCTGGGTTCAGATCTCGTCTCGGACACTCTATTCTTTCACTGTATATGACATCTGTTTACAGGGCTGGCAGCTTTGCCTTATCTTTAGTTGCTGGATCGGCGTAAAAACTCAATTCCCACCCACCCCCTCTCTCACTCTCCCAAACATTATAGGACGCTGGCACGGCGTAAAACTACTAACTCAAACATTGAGACGTAATGGAGGAATCGGGTGGGTGCAGGGAAGTGGAAGCACTAACTCATTGTCTTAAATATTTAGAGAGGATCTGTAGATTCGTGCCGAGGTCGATGTGGCCACGTGATGCGGCCGCGGGTTCTGCTAGTGGGAGGTGGCTCACATTCTACAATTGGCTGCCTCGAGGTAAAAGGGTCAGATGACGTAATGGGCTTGTGACGTCATTAGCGAGGGAAGACATACAATGGTGGCGTCACTGGCAATCATAAGGACCGGTCTAGTGACTTAAATGGTTCTTCTTGCGTCACTACTAACGAAGTGTAGGACTGGATCGATGACGTATTCGCGTCTGCTGAGGAGGGAGGACAGTTTTGCTGTGTAGCCAGAGGTGGGTGGATGGGACGATACATTCACGCACTGATTGACACGTTGCATGTGTTTTGCTTTACGAGATTTTTGGCCAGAGTGCAGTGCCTTTGAAGACTGACGTGCCATAATCTTGTGGCTTGCGATGGAACAGTGTTTTGCATTCTTCGCTCTTCGCTTGGCTGCCTCACCGTTCGCCCCCACCTCTCTCCCCCTTCTCTCAAACCGACTCCGTAAGCAAAAATTCTTGTAAAAAAGCACACCTTCAGAGAAATATCGTCTGGTCGGGTTCTCGTCTATCCTTTGGAAGATGAAAACCAATTTTTCTTTCTTTTCCAAAGAGCACATGCCTCAAAGAATGACAGGCGCACTTGCTGTTGCTGCAGCTATCGTACCGATTCACGACTATAGCTTCACGCAAGAGCGGTCAGAAGGGCATGGGAGGATATCGCACGCATCCAGTGTGGTACGGCTTTTACCAAAAGTATGCTGGCTAAGCCACTTGGGTTCCCGCCACCACTGGTGTTGAAAAGAAGTCGAAACATTTGTAAAGTTAGGCGGAGGCTTGCCCCATCCCCTCACCCCCGTCTTGTTATTCTCTCACACCACCACCACTCTGCCTGCACGCGCATTCCCCTGCAGCCTGGGTTTTTATCGTCACTAACGATGCATCAAAATGGTGTGTGATGACCGCCCAGAGACCAGCTCTCTTCATGCCGCGTGTATTATCTTCCTCCTTTCTCCTCCTGTTTATCTCCACCCTGGCGTCTGTCCCGCCCGCCATTCTTCTGACCCGTGCTAATAAAGCGAAGTCCTCGGCCATCTTTACTGAGTCGATACTAACGTGTCCCGTCTGCGGAATGATGTTCCCCACCTTCAACTGGGACACAAACTGCAGCTGATCAGGGTATGGACTGTGGGCCGTGACTTGTGTGGTTCGCCAAACCCGACTGCAGCGAGATTCACGGTTGTCTTTTTTTCCTAGTTGATAGGACAGGAAAACTTAAGCTAATTAAAGCACGATCGTGCACAGCTTAGACAACAAGAAATTAAACAAAAGTTAATTCCTCTGCCTGCGTGTATAAATATATATCTTAGGACTTTTATAAACATATGCCATAATCACAGATCAAACCCAGACACGAACCTTAACCCTAACTCAAACACATCCCTAACACTAACCCAAAACTACCCCTAACACTGACAGAAACCGTAATCCAACTACGAAAATCCTAACCCCAGAACAAACTCATTTAGTAGCTAGAGCTCTAAGAAAGATGCCAAGAGTAAGCAAAAAAAAACAAAAAAAAACAAAAAAACCAACAACAAACAAACAAAAACAAAACAAACAAAAACCAATCGAAAAAGAAAAAAATAAACTCATATATAAATGGGGGGAAAACATCTTACAAGAATCGAACCAACAACTTTTCTACACAATAATGCACCTCTCTTACCACTGCATCACAAGCGAGGTTGTCACGAATTGAGATGTGACGTAACGAGGGAACCCTTAGAGGCCTGCGTGACACAACGGGTTTTTTACGTCACCTCGTCGATTGTGGAGGTATGACGTAGCAAGTTGTACGTGACGCCGTAGAAAGTTTTTTGTTTGTTTGCTTGTGAAAGATAATCAGTTATCGTGTGTCCGATAAGGCCATTTAGGATTTGTTTCTCCTTAGCTTTCGTGGGGTTTGGGGTGACGGATCGCTTGTTGACCTGCAAGCTGTTGCAGTGGGGGTCAAGTCCGGTGGGGCGGGAGGTAGGGGTGCTGCTTGGGTACGTGGGGGGAGATGGTCTGCTTGCCCTCGTCTGTTCTTTTATCGCCGACTTCCTGAGAGCCAGGATTTCCACCCCCGCCGCCCACCGCCTCTTTGTTGTAGCTGTCGTCTGCACGAAGTCCAGTCTGGCGACTGCTAGGGTGACGACCACTCACCGCTCCCGTGGCGGGCTCTTTGTGCAGAAAGGTTGTCATGGCAACACTGAGCGGGCGCGTGACCGTTGTCGAGCTTTCTGTAAAACGCTGATGCCATCCTGTTTCTGCCCCTTGTCTGCTATACCCCTGCTACTTTTTTATGTAGACAGAAAAGTGCGAACACACATTGATTTATCGATGATTGATTGATTTGTGCAGATGCCAGTGACTTTTTCGAGAATATTGCCGAGGTCCTGACGCAGATGACGCGGCGTATGTCCAACAACTTCACTCTGACCTCTCTGCTCAACGCGTGGGTGAGTATTTCCTCGCCGCCAGCTGCCCGACTGCCGGTCTTGGGGGCGGCGTGGGTGGATGGTGAGCGTTGGGGCAGAATAACAATCGATCAATTAATCTGTATTTTCAAATCGTCGGCCATAATTAATTAGACTTTTTTTTTTTTTTGTTGAGGGTTGGGTTATTCTAATGATTTAACCAGAAGAAAGAATAAAAGAGAAGTAAACTAAAGACGACGACTGCCAGATTTGAAAAAAGCTTAGAGGAAAGTTTAACTCTTTGTTCTTCACTCGATGATGTATAGTCGACAAACCACCGGGAACAAGCGAGAAACCATAAGTTGTGAGGGGTTCAGTGGGAAGAAGTCACGCGTTCTCAGAACGTGCAGGTGAAGAGGTCCCACCTGAGGCATCCGCTGACGCCGGCCTGTCGATTGAGTGCGCGGTTTAATCGCAGGTATTGACGAGGGTAGGAGAAGGGGGAGCGGTGGAGGCGGGTGAATGGGGTAGGGGGGGGCGTGTTGACGCCGTTTAACCCTTGTAACTGAAGGATTGATTCCGCGGGTGCAAACAACGTCGGGAAAGCTAGAAGCGGGAACCGTCTGTCGTGTTGAAATAGTTCCTCAGACTGTGCACACGGTTATCTTGCAGACAGTTGTAAACTTTACATTTCGGTGCTGCGGAAGCCAGAGCGTGGACAGGAGATGGGAAACAATCCCCTGAACACAGCTCCCCTACTAACCCAGTCCCTTCTCTCTCTCTCACACACACACTGTACAACTTCCGTTTTCTAAAGAATTGACGAAGAGCAGGCTGTTAGCATGAGGCTGATGTGATATGTTGCGGAGCTCACGTAACGGGCGTGTTTTACTTCATCTTGAGAGGTCTGGATACAGTCTGAAAGCTGGTGAGAGGGTGTAGGAAGCGGGTGGGACTAGGGAGTGGGAGGAACTGTCGAAAGAAGCCCGCCGATGAACAGGCTGCAGCTTTAGTCCCTGTCTCATTTACATCATCATGCTTTCACGATCTAACCTTTTTTTGAGAAATGATTACTCTTTATTGTTTAAAATTGTTTACTGATAACTACTGGTTTGTTTTCTTTATGCATCTCTCTGTGCCCTCCCTCTTCATCTTCCTCACTCTTGCTTCCTATCTCCCACTCCTTTCCCGTCCTTGGAGACACTAGTTGCTTTTTGTAACATCTGAAATGCTTCTGTTAAAACTAAAACTTATAAAGCATGGGGGAAAGCCTTGTACAGGTTTCCTCTAGACTCGTTATCTGCGGGATGTTAGTTCTTGTGACAAGCTCGCAACAAGTTCCGTGATATTTTTCTTTCGCAGGAAATGAGCGTCCGCAAGGTGTGCGGCCCTCCAACCACGGGGGAGAACTCTGCAGGCTTTTAGGCTTGACCTTCCGCTCCGTGACCCAGCACCTCCAAGAGAGCATCCGGAAGATTTGGAAGCTTCATCCCGCACAGCACAGCGAGAACATGGAAGACTTCCGGACTTCCGGTGGTGAGCGCGCACGTCAAATTGAGACAGACAGCGCAGCATCGAGAAGGAGGCTCCTGACCCGTATACAAGAACACTAGCAGACTTGGGGATCTGCCCCCCCCCCCACAAGCATGGTGCTTGCAGTCCTGGACACTACCTTGCTTAGATTAGCTCCTAAGCATGGCTTACTTTGTGTGGAGCCCTGATCTTTGGCAAATGTCGCTACATAAATAAACATCAATTTACATAAAATTATTGCCTGAGTGTCGTCGCCAGAAAGGGCGTGGGAACATTGGCAGCACCATCCATAAGTTACCTCTCTTCTTCTTTTTTTTTTAACCGCTCAGGAGAATAGAGAAAACGTCACTGCGTCTTCAGCTTGACTGTTCTAAAGTGGAAAGAAAAATTTAAGAGGTAGCTGTTTGTGATCGCACCTCTGTGGTGTTCATTTAGAAAACGTTTTGTAAAAACAGTCTTTGTATAAGCAAACTTTCGGGATTTCTCCCGTACCATATGATCGACATACAATTCTTAGTTAATCTGCGATTGATATGTATATTTTTTTAATCTGTGACGCAGTAGATAGCCTAGTAGTTAGACCTACTGTGTCCCTGCGTTCTTTGGTACAGTACCCGTGGGACTCAGCGGGTTTTCCCGAGTTAACTCTGCTGTCGGGAGTTTGGTACCTGTCTGCAGAGGGTTGGAGGAATATGAGGTTGAGAAGGAGAGGAGATGGGCATCGCCCTCACAATATTGGCCCCAGGGTATGGGAGGTCTCTGACATCTCACTTTTCTACCACCTTAAGATCAGGGACTACCTTGACCTTTGTTTTAGCCGTCTGTAAGTTTAATTGCTTTCAGTAACGATCATGTAATTCGGTAAAGCAAGGCACAAGAATTTACCTACTTCTGTGTTTCAGAGTCACGTCGGCCATTATGCACCCCAGTGCAGACTTTTTTTTCAAGCTCACTTCCCTCTCCACCCATAAGCCCATTATTCACAGCCAAGCAATTTGCAGCTGCATTCTCTGGGCTGAGAAAGGCATTATCTTCAGAAGGTGCACATCTTGATCATCACCAATAATTGTAACTACCCATCCCCTCCGACACTTATCTACCCACTTATCCCCCTCCTCACACCACCCCACTTCTCTCCCTTGCGTGATTTTTTTTTTTTTGAGGGGGTGGGGGTGGGCGTCTTTGTTTTTCTTCTTTAATAGTGGTTTAGCTGCGAGCCTTGTAAATATTCGAGAAACTCCTTTGAGTCTTCCTCAACCTCTTGAGAAGCTCGGGTGGAAAACGTCTCGGTGCGTCTGAGATTTACGGTGACGCTTCTTTGATGGATGTGGTGTTCATTGTCGACTATTCTCCTTCATTTCACCTCTGCAAAAGTCGGCTCGACCATAGACATGTCTGCTTTGTCCTGCCTGCCGCCTATTTTTCAAGCTGCTGTTTCTTGGTGGTGGGGAGTGTCTAGGTTCGATCTCCAATTCGCTCCAGACCCAGCAATTTTGGACAAATTCTATTTGCCGTCCTAGTCAGAAACCTCAGACAGCATTGTGGGATAGTAACTTGTGTAGTTTCGTACTCAACCGAGACGAAGGACAGAGACTCCAGTGCGACATCATTAGTAAGAGGGTTAGAATAAAAAATGGTCCCTTTACTTTCGGGTGGTTGGGGAGTGACATGTTAGAAACTACTATTCTGATGGCCAGCTTGTTTTGTGCGGGCGGTACCCATCTCTTCTCACTCTCTGCTTTTCCTGTCCCAACTGTGATTATGTACCCATTCAACAGCTGGGGCACGTTTGCTACCCCACATGGATATTAAACCGGGTAGCGTTTGCGCCAGTGCTCGACTCCCCCCCCCCCAAGTCACCCGCTTTCCCATCTTGGGTAGCTGTTGACTGTGCTTGCTATTTCTAACAATGATCATGACTCTTTACCTTGATTATTAACTGCTTCAGGCAGTTCTCGGGTACTTACAGAACAATCGTGCATTCGCTAGGTCAGGGTGGTTATCACGTGTTTCGGTGTTACTAAGATGACGCCAGACGCCAAGACTGCAGTAACCCGGCTGTTGATAACATCTCAGTGGCATCACACGCCTGGGAAACGAAGGAAGAGGAGAATAAAAAGGAAATTGAAAACAAAAAGGTCCTTCGTTGCCAAACAGCACCATCACTTTGTCATTTATCACCCTGCTTGTGCTAGACAGAGAACTGTTCATGTGCAGTCTTCATTCTACTATTTTATAGCTATCATTAGTGCTGTCTCTGTCTCTCTCTGTGGGGGGTGAAGACGGTAAAGAGAATAGCGAATGCAGCTATTGCAGAGCACAGGCGCTAGAGATGAAAGACCTGTGTGTGCAAGAATGCACTTTCAGTCTGTGCGGGTCTTCGGCGAGAAGATTGATAAGATGCGCGAAAAACATTTTGTAAGCTAACGCCGTTTGCAGACATGTATCAAAACGATTCTATTTATACTTCTACAGAGGTAGATACACACTTGTTTGCAACGGACGATTGAAATGTGTTGTAGCTGTAAGAATCGACACTGTGTAGAACTAAGGACAAGCAAGTCTGTCTGTCTGTCAGTCTGTGTGGAGAGAGGCACTCTGCCTGCTGTACCGTAGACACGTGTAGCCACAACAGTTTGCTGCCCTTTCGGCCAGTAGGACTCTTTGATGTAGTGTTTTGCCGAGATAGAAATTGCCAGGAAGACTTTCTTTAAAGGTTTCATCTCGCTTTGTACAAACTTCATGCTCTCTCCTTATTTTTTTCCTTCTCGGCGCCACTTTCTTATTTCTCGGAGGGGGAAAAAAATAAAATGAAACAAAAACTAGATAATAGCACGAACTGTTGCTCTTGTCAGCATGAGATGAATTGCAACTTTTTAGTTGTTCGTATTCGCGGCGGAGAAATGTGAATTCCACTTTCCAGGAACTGCCTACTGAGAGAGAGGTACTTGCATGGGTCAGACTGGGAAACTTAAAGACTTACCTGAGAAGGAAAATATTTTCAAATGAATCGATTAAGTCTGGATAAATATCTTTTTTTTCTAATACACTCCTACAAACATCAAGCACCACAATTGCATGTTAACATACGTAACCTTGTCATTTGAAAATAAGTGTTACTCTCAGGTAGGTTTTTGGCCCAAATGACATCACAAAGATCACCAATCTAGGGTGAATACTTACCCTTCGCTCAGGGTACTTACAAACTTCGCCATGCACTGGAGGTCATAATAATGACGTCACATTTGTACATGTACGCCATTAAGGTCCCAGCTCTCCCATTGGCTGAGGCCTCCACGACGTATCCATGTACAATCCTGTAGTGCTCATGTTCGGAATGTCGCAATAGGCGTGGATTGGATGGCTATCCCCAAGCAGTCAGCTAAAGTGCTAATGAGAAAGAAGAGTTTCGCTGACTGCTACGCGTTAGCTATCCGACTTCGCGCTTAGCGACCTTTTGTGCAGCTGGGCCCAAAGCAGTTTGTTAAGACGAAGCGTAATTAAATCTTGTGCACGCGGGCGAACGGAACGATGGTCCGTGCAGCCCATCTCCACCAACCAGCCTATCATTTAACTCTTTACACTTTAAGTCTCCCTAGCCCAAGAACCCCGTATAGTCGGCAACAAACCCCGAACTGTGAAAGAGTTAATCTCCCAGAAGCTCTATCGGCATCAGGGTGTTTTTTTTTTTTCTTCTCTCCCAGCATTTCTACACCTCTAACCTTCTCTGCATACATGAACGAACGCGCTGTGCGGGTGCGTGCGCCTGCTGCAGCAAGGGAATAGGGGGTGGAGTGTGTGGTGGAGATGCACGTTATCGGGCCGTGCACACGCGATGCACGTGCCGCCATGCAAGCGGTCGCTGGCCTGTGGACGCCATTGATGAGGTCTGTGGCAGAGTGCGCGCTGGAGATAAGCTGCTGGTGGAAACTATGTGCTGGCTGCTTGTTTCAACCATTTGTAGACATCATCGTCATCTAGGGTGTCTACATCGCTTTCTACTCTCGTCATATCATAGTTGTTGTTTTTCTCCGCCATACCCCAAGTCTTCAGTCTTTCTGTCTTCTTTCTCTCCGTTACACAACACGTAATTCAGTCGCAGTTTTGTTTCGCGAACAAATGATGCAGAAAGAGAACACCGGCGCTATCTTATCGAAGAGAAGGAAATAGCCGCGGGTGTTTTTACTGTTATTGTGTGCTTTAAACTCACTCTGGCATGTTGGAACGACATTTAGCGCAATGACTGCCGCGGGAGGTCACTTCCAGTGCCAATACCTGACGCGATAGATGCGCCGAGGTCTTGTGTAAGATATCCTTTGAGTAATGTCAGACAGTAACAAACTGCTTTTGGTCGGTGTTTCATGATGGGGGAAAAAAACATTTGGAAAAAAAAAACCTTTGTACCGTACTCCTCTGTAATCAGCCTTCTGTAAATCCATCGCTTACATTCCTGTTCTTTTTCATGAAGATTAACATTGAGGTCAGAAGGTTAACCTTATAGGCAATTTTCTTTATCGTGAACTAATTGGAAAGAACAGTAGGGAGCGAGGCAAAGGACGTCTGAACCACATGGGCCCAACAGATGGGGGCTGCCCTAAACCGGGTCCGCTGGCGAGGTGGTGTTGCGGCCCTATGCTCTTCGAGAAGCAACAAGGACTAAACTAAAACTAGTCGGAAGACTAACTGATAAACCCTGATGGTTCGTCGCCCACAAACCTGCACAGTTTCCAAGCAAAATGAAAGGATGTAAGAAGAGCAGACTCTGAGAGGGTCCAATGGACTCGTTTGTAAAATGTGTTGAGGGTTCGTGTCTGTATTTGTCGCTGGGTCACTGTTATCCATTCTTGATGACTTCAGTCGAAAACAGGATCCGGACACGTTCTTGAGCGTGGAAAGGGATGAGAGACCTGCAGGCAAGCTTGCTGCATCTCCAAGATGATATGAGTCCCTTTATTTCTCTAAGGCGGTCCGATGGCAGGACGGTTAGCTCCTGTCACCTGTAAAGTGAGGATTGGGTGTCCTGGGTCCAGATCTCGTCTCGGGCACACCGTTCTTTCTCTGCACGTGGCATCTGTTCACAGGACTGCCAGCCTTGCTGTGATATAGCCTTAGCTGCTGGCTCGGCTTAAAACACAAATTTCACTACCTCCCCTTCCCCCAAATAAACACACCCTTTATCTCTCGCTCGCTCGCTCGCTCGCTCTAGTGTCTTCTGTTTCTAGCGGAATGATATCTGCTGCCCTCCCCTCTTCATCTGCTTTGATGGGCGTGTACCTTGACGGTGAGAAGATAGCAATTTTGAGAGATCAGAACGTTAAAAAAAAATAATTCAGATTTGATTATTCATCTTTAACCCAACTATGAAAAGACAACTTATTTTAAAAACACTTTTGAAAAATTATATAGAAATGAAAAAAGCAACGAGCAGAACACAAAACTCCCAACGGAATTATCAGAAGCACGTGCAGCTGAGGTTCTTTGAAGCTTCTTTATCTTCTAACATCGACCATATGTTTTAAATTCTTGATGCGCCTCGGAAGTATGCAGGTATCGCCCGTGCCATGGGGAGATCGAGCAGAGAGTGCGAATCGAAACGATTTATGATGAAGCGGGTGTAAGTGCGATGACGCAAGTCGACAACCGCACAGAGACAACCGCAAAAACCGTTGTTTGCTGAAGCCAAGGGCAGTTCAAGGGGAATGTTTGGAGCATGTTGAAGTTTACTTGGGATGCCAAACTGTATCAGGTTCTGTTCTTGAAAGTGTTTGGCATCATCATCATCATCAAAATCATCAATCATCATCATCATCCATCCATACATCCTCCATCATCCATCCATCATAATCATCATCATCCATCCTCCTCCATCATCCATCCATCATCCATCATAATCATCATCAGCAGCAGCATCATTCCCTCCTCCCCTCCTTATTCTCTCAGAATAATTTCTTGTCGGAGGGTCTCACACTAAAAGTGTTAATATGCCAACGTCGGGCATACATTATGTTAGTAATATGGATCATTATCATTACAGAGTTTTTGCACTTGTCTCCTTGGTGCTTGTCTCCTCTACCATTGAGAGTGCGAGGACGCTTCTTATACAAATTCTTGCTTATATAATACAGAATTCGCTCTCTATGTTTTTATTTACATCCAATCAAATTTCTTTTGCGGAAGGAAAGCATACGATTGTTTTCCTCATTCATCTGTTGGATTCATTTCTGTAAATAAGGATTAATTTTCTTACGAGGTAGTCACTGAATGCCATTGTTGATCTTTTCTTTGCCTTTAATTAGTGTCGAACTGTTTTTGCTCACCTTTATTTTTTATTTTGATTAGTTTCAAACTGTCGTCTCTGAACTGTGGTTATGAATCAATTTCGAACGAACATCACTGACATATTAAACATCGACGCAGACGTCAGATTGTACATGGATACTTACTTATATGTTGTGAAACCAGCCAATGGGAGAGATAGGACTTTACGTTAAGTAGGCGTATCTGTGTACAAACGTGACGTCACAATTTTGACATCTTTCTTATTGTATGGTTTGCTGCAGCAAGTGTATAGAAAAAGTAACGGAGAATATTCACTTATTTGAAGAAAGAGTATTAGAACTTCATCAAGTCATAAGTTCAAAAAAAAAAAAAAAAAAGAGTCCCCCACCAGTTTCTGAGTGACCTTATATTTTCAGTCATTTGTTTTGAACTGTCTTCATTCCAGATTCTATGTTTTATGGAGTTGTTTCGAACTTATGTCAATAAAAAAATTTATGAATTTGACATTAACTGTCTTCACTCACGTATGCTTTATGAATTAGTTTCGAACTGTCTTCAATCATTTAATGGCGTACGCGGAGCATTGGTCATTCGTTCTTCGCGCATGCGTCCGGACCTTGTTCTTCATGGATGTCACGGCCTAGCCAACCGAGACGAGCCTATTAGAGAACTAGCTAATGAGAAAGCTTCATGATAAATGACAAGAAAATCCAGTCATCGAGGACGGCTGAGTGTTGGCGAGGTCAATCATCTCTTGCAACTGTTACTATGGCTGTGAAACAGAAATAAACAAACCTCTCCCATCTTCACATTAGGTATAATGCTTCAACGTCCCTTCACACACGTGCGCGCACACACACACAAATACCATGTAAAGTGCATACCTACAGACAGCTTTCTTGCTTTTATCTGGAACATGCACAGATGGAGGAGAGGAAAGTGCTTGTGTGTCAGAGATCACATGCTCCAAGCTTCCAGAACCCATAGGTAATCACCTTCACGTTTTTCATGCACACCTTCCAGTGGAATTGCGAGCGAAAGAAGAAAGTAATGTGTGCGCAGGCATGGAAAAAACAAGAAGTGCTTTCCTCCTTTATTTTTAAGAGAAGGAATTTGATCATCCACGTTATTAACAACCACAGCCTGCCCCACCCCATTACGACTTACAGTAAATATACACAAACATCAAGTACAAATCGTCGTGGTGATGATTATCATTGTTATCATCATTATGGTCGTTGTTATCGTCTATCCCCTCGTCAAATGGTGTCATCGCTCCATCTGGTCTACGGTTGTCTCCTTGCCCTGTGTGAGAGACTGAAAACTCCACGCAAGCAATTTTACGCACCATCGAGTTTTGCGAATACTCCCCACCCCATCACCAACCACCTCTACACACTCTCGGTGGAATGGAAGCGTAAATACACCCGAGGAAGTTAAAAGCTACTTTTTATTTATCTGTGCCTGGGGAAAGTGAGAAAGAGTTCAGGGGCCGTAGTTACGAAGCGAGGTTAAGTTTCCGCTCTAGGGCAACATGGGAAACCGAAGACAAGAGTTTTGTATCTGAAGTTACAATTGGTGTCCAAACTCAAGATGTTTTTACCCCTGGAGTTGTAGTTATAAAGTGGAACAAAGATGTCATACAGTAAAAAACATGAAGCAGTGTCCAAGGGGTCTGAACACCGCTTTATAACTTGTGAAACAAGAAGCTTCTCCTTGAGGTTCTCATTTTACCCGCTTACTCTCGCTTCATAATTACTGCCCCTGAGGGAAAGAATCCTCCGCGAAGAAATGAACCCGCGAGGGGAAAATAATCCAGAGACTTAAGAAACACTGAAAGAGGGATGGCTGGGGGGTCAGATGTGATTAAATCTCAAAAGAAGAATCGCCTCGCTGAGAACAAATAAATCGTGCACCGCCATGAAGACCTCCTGATGGTAGATGTCTTGCCGAGGGGCTGAAGAGGTAACTCACTTCCAGACCTGAATAAAAACCCGGACTCACTAAGCGTGCACAGGTGAGGTTGGATGCTGAAAGCTGTCGTTTAGTAACTGATGTTCACGGTTTGCACGTGCAACATGTCGCACCGGTTATAAGATGGCGGAAATTGATGTCAAGAGGTGAGAAAATGACGTCAGACCGTTTACACGTAACGAGCTTTGAAATTAAAAAAAAAAAAATGTTCTGCATCCTGATAATTAAGGGGAACTATTAAAGAAAAAGGTGTTTGCCAGCAGCATATTTTTTATCCAATGCACGTGCATATTTGTGTAGTACCTTGTTTTCTTTTGCTTAATGTCTCACAGAAAACATGTGTTCAACATGTTAGGACTTGTTTGAAGTTCAAAACCTATTAGTTTTTAATTGTGTTCTTTAGTAATTTGTCGTATTTCACCTTTGATTTTTCCAACCCTTTCTTGTCTTCCTGTTTCTGAAACTATCTTCAAGTGTTTGTTGTCTGTTTTCAGAACCGACCACAAGACAAGATATGGAATAACACTAATTGACAACCACAAAGGGTTACCTTTTGAGAGATGCTAAAGATCAAAGCGAATCGTGCATGCACGTCTTCAGACCAAAGCATTTGATGTATTTTGTGAGAAGAAAAGAAAAACTGACGAGGATGAGATGGTGGTGACGTATCCCGCGGTACAACCAGGTCACGTGACACAAGACCAGACCACCCCCGGCCATCATTTCGCAGCGGGCATCACCTTGAGAAGAATCTCACCTTGTCTCTCCTCCGACGGGCGTCAGCCATGATGCAGAGAAGCTTACGCCGAGGTTCAGGGTGGCTGCACCGTCTGCTCCATCGCGTCCACCTGCGCCTCCAGCGGTCCGTGACTTCCTTTGCAGACGAGAGTTCTCTCCCCCACGAAGCTGCATCTCACCTTCAAACGTCAGTCTCCCTCCTCTGACTTCTCCATCCCACTTAAAAGCAAAAATCCTTTCCCTCCCCTGAAATCGATACCCGTGAAAAGCTTTTTTTCGGGGGGAAAAGTGGGAGATCAGGAATATATCGAGAGAACACGCTGCACCTCCGTCACTCGGCCTGACTTCAGGTACAAAATCTTCCGCCATCTGCTTTCGGAAAAGTGCCCTTCACTGATCGTGCAGGAAAGAACAGACGAACATGAGGTCGAGAACCAACTTGGCTTCTTTTTTTTTTTTTTTTTTTTTTAGCAAGCCGTCGGTTCTTTCGTTAACCAGCTGTTTCTGACACTCCTCCATCCCCAACTTTCCTTACCTCTGTCCTCCCACCATC